>NC_061833.1:12217285-12242285 GCF_019202785.1 Penaeus chinensis
TTACTGATTAGCGCTGTTGCAAGCATGCTTCTGACGTTTCCATGCACAAGATCCCTTCCTATTACATAATCTAGCCTGCCCCCCGCCACGTGAGTTTCCCTGTCTGTATCATATACGGTCATAGATCTATTGTTCACAAAATTTCGGAACTCTTCGCCATTTTCATTGCATTGACTGTCCCCAAATGTATACGCCTGCACGGCAAAGGTCGCGGGCTCGCGCCACGCAGCCGGCCGGGGGCCGCCGGGGTAACCATTCCCCGTGCCGCCCCGCTTCTCGGTCGGTTTGTGGCCCTGCCCTTCACACAGGCGACCGCTCCCGTCTAGACGTCCGGAATGGTTTCCGAGTGCCGCCGCCCCCCCCCCCCCCCCTCACTGAGGTGATACAACCTTTGGATGGTTGCTTCAGAGGGATGAAAGGAACCAACTGGCAAAAGGACAAAACCCCCCTTCCCTCACTGAGGTGAAACAGCCTTTGGATGGCTGCTACAGAGGGAAGGGGGAAACACTCTGAAAAGACACAGGTCCTTTCCTTCCTCACTGAGGTGAAACAACCTTTGGGTGGTTGCTTCAGAGGAATGTAAGGAACTGCCTGGCAAGAACGCAAAACCTCCCTTCCCTCACTGAGGTGAAACAGCCTTTGGGTGGCTGTTTTAGAGGGAAGGGGGAACTACTTTGAAAAGACACAGGTCCTTTCCTTCCTCACTGAGGTGAAACAACCTTTGGGTGGTTGCTTCAGAGGGATGAAAGGAACTGCCTGGCAAAAGTGCAAAACCTCCCTTCCCTCACTGAGGTGAGGCAGCCTTTGGATGGCTGTCTCAGAGGGAAGGAGGAATCCCTTTGAAAAGACACAGGTCCTTTCCTTCCCCACTGAGGTGAAACAACCTTTGGGTGGTTGCTTCAGGGGAACGAAAGGAAGTGCCTGACAAGAACGCAAAACCTCCCTTCCCTCACTGAGGTGAAACAGCCTTTGGGTGGCTGTTTCAGAGGGAAGGGGGAACTACTTTGAAAAGACACAGGTCCTTTCCTTCCTCACTGAGGTGAAACAACCTTTGGGTGGTTGCTTCAGAGGGATGAAAGGAACTGCCTGGTAAAAGTGCAAGACTCCTCTTCCCTCACTGCGGTGAAGCAACCTTTGGGTGGCTGCCTCAGAGGGCTGAGCAAAAGGGCTCCAAACAATGATGTCTCGTAGGTGGAAAGGCATCCCCTCTGGTCTCTCCCCAAGGGTACACCTACCCACGCGTTTGCCGTGCGTGGCAGCCTTGTGCGCTGTGGAGACGGGAGTCCTGGAGGTTGAGCGATGCCGTGAACAAGTACGCCCTGCGGCTACCAACACGCCTCTTTGGTCCTCTGTTCCAGCAAGACAGGCGGCCTGATCCCAGGCCCGGTCACGGTCAATCGGTTGGTCTCCTCCGGGAGGCTAGGGTCAAGCAGTCATGCCGCCATTGGCACTCACAATGGTCCGTGAGCGCCGTCACAATGGCTATTGGCTGCGTATATCCTCTCATCACTCCTGTTGCTGTTAGACACTGGTTCTGACACTCAGCTTCCCCTTGTTGGACTCCGTGGTGGGTGGGGAAAAAGTTATAAAACACCCCCCACAGACTGATAAAAATGTTGACGAACCGCACAAGGCCCAGACCACGGCAGTCACCATGAAGGCATATATGCCTTCCGGTGGCAAAAGAAAGCCCCATGCACAGGATGACACTGTCACCCCTGCTGCTAAGGTGGACAAGACCGAAGCCAATGGGTCTGTCCACCGAATAGTGAAACATCTTGAATCGCGAGCTGGCCTCTCCAGGCCAACAGCTAAGCCAGGGAGGCCCCTGAGTTCTCAGACGGCCTCCCCGATTGAGAGGGGAGAGCAGGCTGAACCAGCCGCATCAGCTGCTGCCTCCACAAACAAGCCCGAAAGCCGAAAGGGCGGGCCGAAGCGTCCGAGGCCGGAGACCGACTCTGATGAAGAGTCGGGACCCCCTAAACGCTTCGCCCAGTTCAAAGTGCCAGCTAAACCCGAAGGCTTCGACAATGCCTACCAATTGGTCAGGGCATTGGAGTTGCAACGGAAAATCCGGTTGTCGATCCGGGTCGCCCGAGATCAGGGCATGATCATAATGCCCAAAGATCAAGCTACCTTGAATTTCCTCCGGGAAACGAAGGAGCTAGCCGATGGGAGGAAAGTGAGTCCTTCACCACTAAGTCCTGAGAAAAGAGAACCAAGATGGTGCTACTTGGCTTCTCAGTCTCGTACGATGTGGAGCTGATCGCTTCACACCAACAGGTCGTGCAGGCTTCCCGAATGTCGAAGAGGAAGATCCCAACCAGGCAAGTCCTGGTGACCATGAAAGGTACCCCAACCACTACCCTTGATCTGGGTAACTGGGGCACCTACAACCTTCGAACGTATGTGCCAGAACCACTTCGGTGTTTCAAGTGCCAGAAATACGGTCAACACCAGGCTAACTGTACAGCCAAGCCTAAATGTGGTGTCTGTAGCAAGGCACACAACACAGAGGTATGCCTCAAGGCATACAAAGAGGAAAATAGGGACACAACAGCCAAATGTCCCAACTGTGCCAAGAAGCATCATGCCTGGAGCCTGACTTGCTCTGTCAGGAAAGAGGCGGCCCTCAGACGACAAGAGGTTGCTCAAAACCGACCAACCTTTGTTCCTGCCCCACCGGGCACCCATGTCTGGGGAAGGAACAAAAGCGATAAGGCCTCCCGACCTCCTAAGAGGAAGGAAGTCGCCCCCCAGCTGACACCGGATGTCTCCAACAAAAAGGAGTTTCCAACAATGCCAAAGGTGCTGAAAAAGAAACTAAAGAAAAAAAGGTTCTAAGAGCACCACAAAAACCTCCCCAACAGATGATCATCTCCTCTTTGACGAGGACGATATGACTCTCCTGTTAACTGCTGTTGTCACAGCAGTAGCAACAGCCCTGGGGAGGTCGAGTGAGGAGGCCGAGAAGGCAGTTTCGGTCGCCATGACGGCAATGACCCAGACTGTCGCAGCCCTGAAGGGAAGAAAGCTGGTTAGAGCAAAACCAGCCTCACCCTCACCCCAGGACGAGACTCCCCTCCCCACTCCAAACCAGGCCATGCCTTCACAGGCAGAGCCAAAACAGGCTGAATCTGTGCAGCCAGAGCCAGATCATGCTGACCTTGCCCAGGCAAGGCCAGCCAAGAAAAAGCCTGAGAGAAAAGCCGAACCAACCAAAGTCAGAGCTACCAAAGGCTCTCCACCTCCCAGTGAACCCAAGGATAGCCTGACAACAGACGAGGAGCCCTCAACAAGCGAGGACCTCGCAATGGAGTTGTCAGACTCCGACGATGTCTCTGATGTAACTATCACTGAGTAACATCATGACACACCATCTAAGCATCCTACAGTGGAACATCAATAGCTTCTCTGCAAAGAACGCTTTTCTCCAAGCAGTAGTGCGATCAAGGAACATTGACATTGTCATGCTCCAGGAGATATTGACAGTGGACACTGTTCGCTTCTCAGGGTACCATGCCTTCACACTGCCACGAACACCTGTCAAGAGAGGCTTGATCACCCTTGTGAGAGCAACAATCCCCTGCTCCGCAATAGCCGATGCATCGCACTGTGGAGACGATGTTGAATCCCTTGCCGTCGAGGTTCACCTGGCCGGGGGGCCCCTCAAACTGTACAACGTGTACAGCCGGCCACGCTGTAGAAGCTTAGACATCAGCCAGGTCTGTGCTTCTGCTGCACACGACCGAGTGATCATAGGGGGAGACTTCAATGCACACCACCCCATCCTGGCTCCCTGCCGGGCACCGGATGCAGCCGGCTATCACATAGCCGACGTGCTAGAGACATTCCCTGAGATCGCTCTCCTCAACACCCAAGAGCCAACGCATGTCAGAGGAGGGGTCCTAGACCTCACCCTGGCCACTGCGACTCTGGTGGGGAGGATTGGCTGGCGTGTCGATGAGACCGTCACAAGTGACCATTACGGCACTATAACTACCCTCATGGATGCTGGCCCAGCCGAAATCCTAAGACCGAATCCAAGATGGAAAACAGACAAGGCCAACTGGCAGGCGTTTCAAAACGCCTTGGCCCTCTGTCTGAGATGCAACGATCCCCCACAAAGCGAAAATGTGGAAGTGCTCGAAGCTAGCCTGCTAAACGCCATTAATGAAGCAGCCTTACAGACCATACCCAAAACTCGGCCTGGGTCCAGAAGTCACAAAGACGCCTGGTACTTCAATGAGATCAGGGAGGTCAACCACAGGGTGAACATGTGCCGAAAACTATTCCGAAGGCAAAGAACCCCTGACAACTTATCCCTCCTAAGGGAGGCTGTCACGGATGCCAAGGAAACTGCCAACAGAGTCAGGCAGGAAAAGTGGCTGGAATGGTGTGAGTTATTCGACCACCAAACCACTCTTTCAGAGCTGTGGCAACGGGTCAAGCGAGCTACCAGCCGCTCAAGCCCCGAGGTGCACCCATCACGACCCCCAAGCAGAGGCTAACAGACTGGAGCACGAGTTCTCTGCAAGAACGAGCAGCAACAGTCTGCCAGCCAGACAGACACGCGCAGATCAGAGAAAGGGCAGCCGAACCCGATAACTCAGACGTTATCTTTTCTCTGAGGGAACTATGGAAAGCCTATAAAACCAGTTCCAACACAGCCCCGGGCTCTGATGGGATCTCGTACCCCATTATCTCCCACCTAGGACTAGCAGGTGAGCGTGCACTCTTGCAACTCATCAACAAGTCCTGGGAAACTTCCACTCTACCCCTGAGTTGGAAGAGGGCTACCATAGTTCCCGTCCCAAAACCAAAGGAGCCGGGGAAGTACCGCCCCATCTCTCTGCTCAGCTGCCTGGCCAAGACGGCTGAGAGGATGGTACTAAACTGGCTTCAATGGAAAACGGGACTCCCGCACGAACACCTCCACTGGTTCACAAGGGGCATGGGCACAGCACACAGCATAGCCACGCTCTTAAGCACAATCAGCAAGGGCCCAGCTGTGGTGGTATTCTTTGACCTGGAGAAGGCTTTTGAACTGGCAAGTCCGCTTGCCATTCAGGAAAGCCTGATCCAGAAGGGAATCAGAGAAAAGCTCTTGGCTTGGATAGGACTGAACAGGACTGAACAGGACTGCCAATGTAAAATTCCAGGGTCACCTATCGCAGCACATGCCGCTCGAAAATGGAACGCCACAGGGTGGGGTTCTCAGTCCAGCCCTATTCAACACTTTAATGTCCTGCATCAACATAAACCTCCCAGTGGGGTGCGAAATCGTCTCATATGCAGACGATCTCGCTATCCCTCCACTGGACCACGCAGCCAGAATAAAGCCCAGCGTTGTCTGGACCTCGTGTCAGAGGAGTGTTGTAGGACAGGACTAAAGATCTCTACAGCCAAATCCAAAGCCATCGCTCTGAGACAGAGAGTTCGAGGCACAAGACTGAAAATCCAGGGAGTGGAATTAGAATGGGTCCAGGACTACCTATACCTTGGGGTAAGGATAGACCGGACCCTCTCCTTCCATAAGGAGGTCCAGTACCTGGTTGACCGAACCAAAGCAAGACTGTCCGTCATGAGAGCAATGACTGGGAGACACATAGGGGCCAGACACAAAGTACTAAGACAATTCTATGTACATGCTGTCCGGCCCATTGTGGACTATGCCTCAGTCGCTCTAATTGCTGCAAAGAAAAAGCACACAGACAAATTAGAACCCATGTCCAAAATGAAGCTGTCAGGATCATTCTGGGTGCCCCGAGGTGGACGAAGGTCCTCAACCTCCTGATGGAGGCAAACCTTCTCCCCCTGGACTCACGAATCGATCTAATGGCAACACAATTCCTGTCAAAGGTCATCCAGGCTCCCAGGAACACAAGCTTAAGACAAAAATTAGTCAGATGCCTCGAACAAGACAACGAGTTCATTGCAAACAACTCCTGGCTGTCTCATACAGCCAGGGTGTTGATACGCCATCAGTTCAAAGAACAGCTTCTTGCTAAGGGCATGGACTCCCCCCACCCCGACTTTGCCGAAGCCCCGCCGTGGGCACTGAGCCTGATAGAGTTCAACATAATGAGCCTGTCAATGTAAAAGAGCCTATACCCCATGCCTAGCCTAAAGGCAGAAGCCCACAGGGTCATTGCAGCCATCACTTCTGCGGGTAGTAGAACATACTACACGGAAGGATCGGTCGATCCCTTGAGCCACACTGCAGGCGCCGGCTTTGCAGCAAGGGATGCCACGCGATCCATGAGGGTAACAGACAACGCCTCCTCGCTACAGGCAGAGGCAGTTGCAATCATGGGAGCCCTAGGCCACGCGTCCCTAAGGGAAGGACACGTGGTCATACACACAGACTCCAGGGCAGCCGTTGACTGTCTTCAGCACAGCTCACCCACAGACAACATCTACCTACTGACCACGATTCTCACAATGGCACAGAGAATTCTTGCTCAGGGTAGAAGAATTATCATCAACTGGGTCCCAAGCCACATCGGCATTAGAGGGAACGAGCTTGCTAACAGACTAGCCGTCGCTGGCAGGGGTATGCCCCCAAATCCCATGACGATAAAACCGAGCCGAAAATTACTTATGGAGAAGTGTGCCTTGGTCGGTCGTACCTTCCTACGGCAGCTCCACAGAGAGGAAACGAGAACCTCCCCCTCGGCCAGCTGGTACTCAGACGCCACAGGCTATGAACCACTGGCACTCTCTGAAGTAAGCAACAGAGGTACCGAAGTCATTCTTCACAGAATGCGCCTAGGTTACCACTGTGCATGGCAGATTATCCCAACAATCGAACGCGATGAAAGGTGCTGCAAGCACTGCGGCGAGCCGAACACCACACTAGTTCACTACCTAGAAAATTGTGACCATACACAATTCCTGAGACATGGACCGCCCACAACAGCCGCCGTGCTGGTAAAGAGGCTATGCGAAATGCTTACACCATGGCGGCAGGAGCGCCTGCTGGCAATCCCGCCGCCACAGTAAGCACCGAGTGTCAGACAGCTCAATGAGACAGCCGTAAAAAGCTGACACAGGCTGGGCCATATTTAGAAGAAATGTATAATGTCTAGCATTAAAATCCCCCATGCATATTGTGCCGTGATTCTGAAAGTTGGGCAGTGAATCAGTTTGAAACTTTCTACACCTTGCGTATACATTGTACAGAGAGAAAAACCCAGAGGCTGTTCGAATATGTAAATACTGATATTGCACATTATTGTCATCAGACTTCTTCTCCAACTTATGCGTTATGGTGTCACTGACATAAGTCAATAGGCCTGTCATTCCTGTGTTCGTATAGGAGTGGTGCCCTCTAATTCTAGGGGCGGTTATTATTTTAGTGGCTGATGTGAAGGTCTCTTGTAGATAGATAACGTCAACATTATGGTTATGAATGTAGTAGAGCAAGTCATTAATTTTACGTTTGACACCACGTATATTCCATGAGAGAAACGTAATTATTTTCTTGTCCCCCATCACACCCTATGATTAGCTGATTGATCAAATTTGTGTTTGATGAAGCCCTTTAGTTTGCATATTTCTTGTACAGCATTACATATCTGTGCTGCATCTTGTTTATTTTCACCGATTCTACGCGCTTTCCTCATATTGATATTATATGTATAATCCGTACCTGATATCTTTTTCTGAGTGATGTCCCATAGTTCGTCCGTTTCCTGCATATTTCCGTCAGCGTTGTTTTCACTGTTATTGTCGTCACCGTTTTTAGATGATTCGTCGATGGTATCTTGAGTAATGACATTATCACAGACCTCATTTGTATTTTTGACATCACTAACATCATTAGAAATCATATTTTCCCTGTCTACTACCCGATCACTTTTTATTTCCATAATCATTTTTCTAATTTCAACAAGCTCTTGCCTGATGCTTTCATTTCTATTTTCAACATTACTAACATCATTAGAAAGCATATTTTCCCTGTCTACTCCCCGATCACTTTTTATTTCCATAATCTTTTTTCTCATTTCAGCGAGTTCTTGCCTGAAGCTTCTTATTTCCTCAATCACTTCTTTGTTTTGTTCATCACTGGTCACTCCTGTGGCACCGTTTCCTGGGATGGAGAATTCCAGTGGCAGTTGCGGGAATTCCTGTGGGTTGGTGACGTCACACGGCACTGGGTGGGGTGTGGCTAGGCTGGGCATCGCCACTCCGCGGTCGATGGGTACGGCAGGGGGGGATGCGAGTGGCGGTTTGTGGCGGCAGTTGCGGTGCCAGGCCGTCACGCCATGCTCTCCGCACCTGACGCACCTCTTCACGATGCTGACGGTGTCTCCGTTGTAGTTGTCTTTTTCATTTTTACTTGTTGGACAGTCCTTCGTTCGGTGAGCTTATGCGTAAACAACATAGGCTGTTTCTTTCCTGCAGTATTTTGCTACGTGGCCTTAACCCTGGCACTTGTAGCAAACCACAACATCTGAGCTCCGCGGTCGAATGAAGCTCGACTCTATGTATCGTCCAAAGAATTTGTGCTCTTTGGGTGGCGGATGTTCTCCGCTCCATACAATGACGATCCTATTCAGGGGTTGTCCTTCCTTGTAGATCCTCCGAGCTTTAAAAACACCCGGAAGATGCAGTGCTTCTTCTGTGGCGGCCTCCTTCGGAAGCCTGGTAACCAGGTATGCCCCGTATCTTTTGTTTTTGGGTCTATAGTCGTCCTTATTCTGAAGAGACATTCCTGCAAAAGTCCCATTAACCATGAGGGCCACGTATTTTTGTTGTTCCCTCTTTACATAGACAAAGAGGATGTCCATTTCTCCTGCACCATGTCTAGCGGGCCTTCCTCTTGGAGGGGCGGCAGCTGGCTGACCTCCCTCATCCACTTGATTTTATCAACTGTAGACGTGTCCGGAAAGGCCAGTCTAATGTACTTTTCCTTTGGGGCGATGGGTTCACGTTGTTTAGTCGTTACTCCGGTTGCATTATTGGTCATGTTGCTGGTGTGGTGTTGCGACGTGGTCGTCACTGTCTTCCTCCTCTTTTGAACGAGTTGGAATCCCTCGTCATCCACATCGGGGTCGACAGGCGAATCCACACCGTTCATTTCCCTATGTTCAGTGAAATCAATCCCTCCCATAGGGTGGGGGGATGAGAGGGTGGTAGATGGCAATGCGGGGGCCCCGAGCATGATGGGACAGCGAGGAGAGCGAGGAGGTGGTTGTCCACTTCTACGCTGATTAATTGCGGTCGGGCGCGGGGAGGGTGCGAGCGCCAGGTCAAGTGCTGTCACACATATACTCACCAGGGCTCGTCAACGGTCGTCCATACAGCACCCTGTTACCCTGGCATATTCGTAACTTTTACTAAACAGTTTTTTCTAGATGCCTTGACCATAGTATCTGACACAATTTGGAGAGTATACACCCACACACACCAAACACAGTTTGGGTATAAGGATAACCCAGGTGAGGGGGTTTATCCCCGTAAAATCGTCCAAAACACAGGAGGAATCCTGGTGACGTCCTCCCTTGGTGTTACTAGGCTTTGAACTCGTTGCGTCACATGCATTTGACTCGAGACGTTAAATTTCCGTAGAGTGTATACATATATGTATATATATATATATATATATATATATATATATATATATATATATATATATGTGTGTGTGTGTGTGTGTGTGTGTGTGTGTAAGTGTGTGTGTGTAAGTGTGTGTGTGTGTGTGTGTGTGTGTGTGTGTAAGTGTGATATATATATATATATATATATATATATATATACATATATATATGTATATATATATGTATAAATCTATTCACATACACACACACGCATGTACATATGTGTGTGTGTGTGTGTGTGTGTGTATACGTGTGCGTGTGTGTATGTGTGTCTGTGTACATATATGTGTATATATATATGTATATATATAGATAGATAGATAGATAGATATGCACATTGTTCGTCGGCCATTTATTCCACTGCAGGATCTAGGTTTATTATTAAGAGGTCATTTGGCAGTACCACCCTTGCCTGATTGGATGCCTTTCCTAATCAACCGTGGTTCAGCGCTTATATGCCCACGACGGCGACTTCTCCTACGAAACTTGCGTTTGATTTTTCAAGGCGATATGTCGAAAGCAGGCGACCATGAGGGTCGGAGTCCAGTGTTCTATTCACTATATATATGTGCGTGTGTGATAATATGTATACATATATAACAATTCTCCCTGACCGGTCCTCGGAAGGCCAGTTCTAAATATACATATGTATATATATACATATACATACATATGTAAAAATACACATATATGCATACGTATATATATATATATATATGTGTAAATGTATATGCATATATATTACGTGTGTGTGTGACCTAGGTTACTCCGGGTATTAAACCGAAAGGCCAGTTCTAAATATAAATATCTATATATATATATATATATATATATATATATATATATACATATGCATACATATATATATATAATTTACATAAATATCTATATATATATGTATATGCATTAATATATATATATATATATATATATATATATATATATATATATATATAATATATGTGTGTGTGTGTGTGTATGTATATATAGGTATATATATACATATGTAAATATATGCATGTGGGGGGGGGGGGGGGTTGTGTGTGTGTGTGTATGTATATGAGTGTCTGTGTGTGTGTGTAAATATATATGTACATATATATATATATATATATATATATATATATATATATGTCTGTGTGTGTGTGTGTGCGTATATATATATATATATGTATATATATATATATATATATATATATATATATGTAAAGGTTGCAAATTCGATCTTAATTACTGGCCTGGGCCCTCCACCAGTACAACCTTTTGCGGATCACCTCTACTTCGTTGCTCAGTTTTAACAATTGGTCTTAAAGGAGACACTATTATTATCCAGATTTATTTTCTCATACACACAATATAAAAACAAATGATAAAGATAAAAATATAAAAATACAGAAAAAATTATAAATCAACAAAATAATTAATGAAATGTTATAATCACCCCTATTATATTTCACTTTGTGACCAATAATTGTTTGCAATGTTCACACTTTTCACACATCTCACGTAACGTCCGAGTGTTTGTCTCTTCAGCCTCACTCTTCTTAATCTTGCTGATCTCGCCTCTCGCCTCACGCTTCACGCCTCACGCCTCACGCCTCACGCCTCTCTTCACTCGCCTCTCGCCTCACTCCTCCCGCGTGCGGTTTCGTACGGGCGTACTTGTGACGTGGCACGACACTTTTCCACTCCACACCAGAAACCCTGTTAATTGTTATAAGCCTATATTTATCTTCGTTCTTTACTTTATTTTGTGTTCTGTTGTCAATAGATGTTTTTCAAGTTTTATAACAACTTTTGCTTTCCTTACCGAGGATGTTTCAGATACGCTAGTGGCTGTGACCCCCTCGGGTGGGTATGTCTCGTCGGGGGAGCTGTCTGAATGTGAATGGGACGTCACATTCCCCGTGTCATTCGATACTAATTTATTTCCATATCTTGTTTCGTCTATTTTTGTTTTGTTTTGTTTTCTTTTCTTTTCTCCACATAATTTCCTTTATTAGTTTGGTCACATTTTCCTTTTATTTTCTATTTCTATTTTATTTTTAATTTTCTATGGTCACATCATAAATGTCCGTATTTTATTAGGTCACTTATTTCATCATCATTACAATATTTTTTAGGGGGAAAACTATTTTATAAAGAAAAAAATATGCACAAGACTTTCTCTATTCATTCACCCATTCAACATTTCATTTCATTCGAATGTACACTTCCTTACATACGTCACTGCTTCATTGGGCTTCATTCACACTTCGACTCGCATACTCATTCACTCCTAGCAGTCGCTAAGCTTCACATAGGATAATGGCTCCCAACTGCCGTTTGACCTTATTTCCGACATTGTCACTTCTCTTTCACTCCTTACCCTTTCAATCGCCCCCTCTTAATTTTTCGGCTCAGCTCCACTCTGAGCCCAATCATTCAAACTTTCTCTGTAACATATTTATAGAAAGTCAAATCTTTCACACACACTTTTGCTAAGGAACACATTTGGAAGTTTGACCCACGTCTTAACCTCTTGCCCAGCCTGATTTAACAGTATGGAAACTGGCACAAGAATATCATTCCTTCTTCCATCATCTCTTCCTTACCCAGCCTGATTTAACAGTATGGAAACTGGCGTAATAACAACCTTCCCTTTACTCTGCCTCATCCCCTTACCCAGCCTGACTACACAATAACTTAACTGGCGTAAGATTTACCTACTCTCTCGTCTTTCTTTCTGGTCCATCTTCCCCGATGCTTTTCTATCCGTTTCATCATTCTCTCGCTCCTTCTTTCCTGATTTATTTTCTCATCAGCCAGACTTACCACTTCCTACTCCTATAAACTCTGGCGTCAGCCCCTATGGACCTACCACTTCCACAAGCTTATATTTCGGCGTCAGTCTTACATTCTTGCGTCCCCATGACTCCTTATCCCTTTACTTTCTTTCGCTCTTCTTTCATTGATTTAACTTTCATTTGAATCCCTCTAAATCCGGCTAAGTATCCCTTCACCTAAACGTAAACACCATCCCACGCTAATACTAATAGAAATGAAGCTAGAGGGGTAGGAGAAGAGAAATGAAAGAATTAGCTCAAGTCAGGTAGAGGTCGCCAGTCCTCATTCAGGATAGATCCCTGCTTTCACCTGAACGTAAACATCATTCCAAGCTAATGCTAATAGAAATGAAGCTAGAGGGATAGGAGAAGAGAAATGAAAGAATTAGCTCAAGTCAGGTAGAGGTCGCCAGTCCTCATTCAGGATAGATCCCTGCTTTCACCTGTGCATTTTTATTTCCTTTATCTACTTCTATTATACGACTACGCAATCGCCGTGGAGAATGGTCTACTATCGGTTCATTTAGTGTTGGTACTCCAAAAGGTTGTAATTTTGGTGCAGCTCTCAGGTTGCATCTGTTCTCAATTCGTTCCTCTTTGTTATCCTCATCGCAAGATCTAATCTTATACAGTCCTGTTTTGGGTTCCAAAGTTTCCACTATTATCCATCGTTTAGCATGAAATTGGTCCTGCATTTTACTTCTACCTATTTTAACATTATTTCGTAGTAAAACTTCCTGGCCGACTCCCCAATTAATATCCTTTGCCTTTATGTCCCTTTGCTTCCTCGTCATCGCTTTCTGCCTATTTTCCGTTTCCTTTGCCACATCCCATACAGTCTCTTGTGTCTCCCTCAATTCACTTATCCAATCATCAATAGTTTCCTCTGATGATGAATTTACTATAAGATCCTGAGGTAACTTAGGCTCCCTGCCAAAGACTAACTGAAAAGGTGAATATCCTGTGGTTGCATGTGGGGTAGCATTATAATGGGCAACTAAGGCAGCTATGTGCTCAGGCCATTTCTTCTTTGCTCTTTCATCTAATGTCACTAAGAGCCCGTGTAGAATTCGATTAAACCTCTCGCAACACCCATTCCCTTGTGGATGATAAGCTGTCGTTCGAATTTTCTCTACCCCATAGCTATTACATAACTGTTTAATTATGGAACTTAGAAAATTCCTCCCTTGATCTGACAGTAATCTATCTGGAGCTCCAAATCTATCAAAAATCTGTTCTTTTAAAATCTTTGCTACTGTTGTTGCTTTTTGGTCTCTCGTTGGAAAAGCAAAAGAATACCGACTGAAGATATCTGTAACAACTAAAACATTTTCTATTCCCATTCTCTTTTCTAGGACGGTGAAATCTATGGCTAACATTTCCCAGGGTTTTCTTGTGTCTAATCTCCCCATTAAAGCATGCAGCTTCGGCGTCTCATCTTTAGCTACGCTGCATCTGCCACATCCAGCCACGTATTCTCCTACCGTAGTTGACATTCCAGGCCAGTACCCTCGACTTTTAACTAAGCTAAGGGTTCTGTTCCTCCCTTGATGGCCGAAATTATCATGACAGGCGTGTAATATATGGCTTTGTAACTTTGGAGGCAATACTGGGATAATTTTCCACAAATTTATTCCCACGCTCTTTGTATGCCAAACAATTCCATCTTGTACAACTAAATTCTCTCTAACTCTATACAATTTTTGAAAATCTTAATTTTCAACCAGTCCTCCTTCTCTCCTTTAGACATACAACTCTCTAGTAGCTGGCAAATTCCCTTGAAACACTTCATCTCGTCCTGCGCATCCTTTACCCCCCCCCCCCTGTGACCAAAGCTCTCCCAAATTCGACTCTGTGGTGACTGCCATTGCCATGTATTCTTCATCCGTATCACTCTCCTCCACCTGTGTCAACCTACTTAGCTCATCAGCTACCGTGTTATCCCTACCAGGCTTGTACTTTATGGTGAAATTAAACTGTTGCAAATTATTTACCCACTGACTTTCGACCGCTCCAAGCTTAGAGGTCTCCAGATGACTCAATGGACTATTATCTGTATAAACAATAAATTCTCTTCCCGCTAAATAGTCTTTGAATTTATCACACACTGCCCACTTAAATGCTAATAATTCTAACTTTCTTGAGCTATAATTTGACATGTTTCTCTCAGAATTTCATAGACCTCTACTGGCATAACATACCGGATGAATCTTCCCCTCGTGCTTCTGTGATAGCACGGCTCCTAATCCCTTAAAACTCGCATCAGTTTCTAAGATGAATTCTTTCGTGAAATCAGGACATTTTAAAACAGGGGCAGTAATTAACATTGCTTTTAAATCCCGAAACGCTTTCTGACATTTCTCATCCCATTCCCCGACAATGGATCTCCGCGAATCTCCTGACATCAGAGCATGTAGCGGTCCTGCCGTCTGTGCAAAGTGTTTCACAAATTTCCTGTAAAACGAACAGAAGCCAATGAATGCTCTCACATCTCTGACAGTTTTCGGCAGAGGCCACGACTTCACTGCTTCTACTTTGGCTGGATCTGTAGTCATGCCCTCCTCCGAAACCTGGTATCCTAAATATGTCACTTTTAATGCAAAGAGCGTACACTTTTTAGGTTTAAGTTTAAGGCCATGTGTCCGCATTCTTTCAAGCAGATCCCTTAATCTAACAATATGTTCCTTAACCGTTCTGCTAAACACAATTACATCATCTAAATATACCAATAATGTAGCAAAAATTCTATCTCCCAAAATCCTCTCCATGTAATGCTGAAATGTGCTTGGACTGTTCGATAATCCCATTGGCAATCTTTTAAATTCATAATGGCCGAAAGGTGTGCTAAATGCAGTTTTATACTGATCTTTTGGGTGTACTTGTATTTGCATCTAAATCAAGTGTTGAAAAAAACTTTGCACCTGCTAATGCTTCAACCGTCTCATTAATCCTTGGCAGAGGAAATGCGTCTTTAACTGTATATTTGTTAAGTTGCCTGTAATCTATACACAACCTTAAAGTGTTATCGCGCTTGCGCACCACAACAATTGCAGCAGAATAGGGACTTACGCTCGGCGCAATCACCCCTTGTCTGCATAACTTTCCGATGTGTTCTTTTACCTCCGGGACCTGATTCGGTGGTATTCGTCTGTATGGAATTTTAATAGGTTGCTCAGTTGTCACCGGTATGGTATGTTGGACACCCGTAGCTTTTCCTATTGGCCCCTTTCCATTAGCAAAAACGTCACTATATTCTTCTAGAAGTCTCATTACACACTGCTTTTGATTTATTGTTAAATGGTCATCAATGATATTTACTTCAGGCAACTTTTCATTTATCAAATTAACGCTGCAGTGTTGAACTTCCCTCTCTTCTATTTCCTCTGCTCTTGCAACTTTGCCTATCCGCCAATTCCTTCTTAATTTACAAGTTGTTTTAGATAGGTTTGCTACCAGCGTATATCCCTTCCCACTCTTTATAATGACCATAGCAGGCAGCGTTACTATACCCTCAGGAACCCATCCTTCCTGTTGTTCTGACAATGGCTCAATCAACACTACCTGGCTTTTTACCTGCCTTAACTGCGGGATCCAGACTGGCACCAGTCTCATACTAGATGGCGGAATTACCGGTATTTGTGCTTTCCCGGTTAATGCAAATCCCCAGTCCTCTTTTAAGTGTAATTTGCGGAGTGCCCTCACATCACTAATATAGTCTTTCCACTCTTCCCGGTTAACACTTGATTTACATAGATTGTACATTACCGGCCATACCTCTGCCACCTTTGATAACACATCAATTCCTAACAAACAACTGTAACTCTCTCCCACCCTATCACAAACCAAGACTACTGCCTCAACCTTAGCCCCACAGATTTCGATTGAAACTTGTATACTACCTCTACACGGTATTAAACCACCGCCTACTGACCTAATGCTAATTCTAACCGGTTGCAGCTTTATCCCACATGGTCGCAAATAGTATTCATAAACTTCAGAACTAATTAAAGAAACTTCCGCCCCGGTATCGCACAAACCAACAACATCTACCCCTTCAATATTCACAGTTACCCTTGGGCTGCTTGCTTTCCTATGTCTCATTTCTATTCTTTTTACCACTGGATAGCCTGCTTCCTGTCCGCCGCTTGTGACGCGTTCTTGCACGTTGCTACTGCTAGGCCCCTTGGGTTGGCGGTTTATACTCCCACTGAGCCTCACTAGTTTTCCGCTGCTGTATCGGTCAGCACTTGGCGAGTCACCCCTGACTTAACGTTATTTGTAGTTTCGTCACCTTGAGTTTGCAAGTTCCTTCCATAATACCTATCTCTGAAACTCCCTTCTGGGCACCATGCAATAATATGACCCTTTTTACCGCATCTATAACAAATTCTCTCTCTTTCTTTCGAATTCTTTCTTTCATTCATTTCTTCGTCCTTCCCATCTTCATCTCTTCTTTGCGAGAAAGATTTCCACTCATGCTCTTTCATTGCTATCCACTCTATCCACTCATGCAACGGCTCATCTGGCCTCTGTTCCATCCTCCTCTTAAGCTTTAATCCCAATGCTGACTCTCTCATATTCCTCGCCACACATTCTCCGATCATTCTACGATCTATTTCATTTCCACTTTGCTTAAGGCTTTCACTCATCCCCAATAATACGTCTAAAAATTCCCACACACTCTCATGCTTCCCTTGCTTTCTACCTGCCATTCGTTCGTATAAATCCCAAACAGATATTCTTTTCCCATATACCTTCACCAATTCTTCCATAATTTCTTCTACGCTATGCCAATCCTGTTTATATGATCTCTGCCGCCGATCCCTCTATGTGATTCATCACAAACCTAACTTTATCCTCCTCATTTCCGACTAACTGTCCCAGTGCTCGGTTTGCTTTCTTGATCCATCTCTCAACATCCCCCCTTCCTGTATATACTTCTAGTGCTGGATCTTTCCGAATAATGGAAGGAGAATTGACTTGCCTATGCTGAATACTAGCCAAGTCTTCTAAGATTTCCAAAGTCCTATTCCACCTAATTGTTTCCTCATTATTACTTTCTACTCTACTTGATTCCGCCGTCGGTACTTCCCAATTTCTACTTTGATGTGCACAGCCTCCATCCCGTTCCCCCGATCGGATTTCTCGATATATCAGAAATAACAAATGCAGTAACAGTAATCCCACAATTAACCCTAATAAACCGCAAATGTGCTCCCCTGTCTCCATTCTTCAACACCAATTATTAAATATGAGCAGTCGAGAGGAAACGCTCTGCTACCAATTGTAAAGGTTGCAAATTCGATCTTAATTACTGGCCTGGGCCCTCCACCAGTACAACCTTTTGCGGATCACCTCTACTTCGTTGCTCAGTTTTAACAATTGGTCTTAAAGGAGACACTATTATTATCCAGATTTATTTTCTCATACACACAATATAAAAACAAATGATAAAGATAAAAATATAAAAATACAGAAAAAATTATAAATCAACAAAATAATTAATGAAATGATATAATCACCCCTATTATATTTCACTTTGTGACCAATAATTGTTTGCAATGTTCACACTTTTCACACATCTCACGTAACGTCCGAGTGTTTGTCTCTTCAGCCTCACTCTTCTTAATCTTGCTGATCTCGCCTCTCGCCTCTCGCCTCACGCTTCACGCCTCACGCCTCACGCCTCACGCCTCTCTTCACTCGCCTCTCGCCTCTCGCCTCACGCCTTACGCCTCTCGCCTCACTCCTCCCGCGTGCGGTTTCGTACGGGCGTACTTGTGACGTGGCACGACACTTTTCCACTCCACACCAGAAACCCTGTTAATTGTTATAAGCCTATATTTATCTTCGTTCTTTACTTTATTTTGTGTTCTTTTGTCAATAGATGTTTTTCAAGTTTTATAACAACTTTTGCTTTCCTTACCGAGGATGTTTCAGATACGCTAGTGGCTGTGACCCCCTCGGGTGGGTATGTCTCGTCGGGGGAGCTGTCTGAATGTGAATGGGACGTCACATTCCCCGTGTCATTCGATACTAATTTATTTCCATATCTTGTTTCGTCTATTTTTGTTTTGTTTTGTTTTCTTTTCTTTTCTCCACATAATTTCCTTTATTAGTTTGGTCACATTTTCCTTTTATTTTCTATTTCTATTTTATTTTTAATTTTCTATGGTCACATCATAAATGTCCGTATTTTATTAGGTCACTTATTTCATCATCATTACAATATTTTTTAGGGGGAAAACTATTTTATAAAGAAAAAAATATGCACAAGACTTTCTCTATTCATTCACCCATTCAACATTTCATTTCATTCGAATGTACACTTCCTTACATACGTCACTGCTTCATTGGGCTTCATTCACACTTCGACTCGCATACTCATTCACTCCTAGCAGTCGCTAAGCTTCACATAGGATAATGGCTCCCAACTGCCGTTTGACCTTATTTCCGACATTGTCACTTCTCTTTCACTCCTTACCCTTTCAATCGCCCCCTCTTAATTTTTCGGCTCAGCTCCACTCTGAGCCCAATCATTCAAACTTTCTCTGTAACATATTTATAGAAAGTCAAATCTTTCACACACACTTTTGCTAAGGAACACATTTGGAAGTTTGACCCACGTCTTAACCTCTTGCCCAGCCTGATTTAACAGTATGGAAACTGGCACAAGAATATCATTCCTTCTTCCATCATCTCTTCCTTACCCAGCCTGATTTAACAGTATGGAAACTGGCGTAATAACAACCTTCCCTTTACTCTGCCTCATCCCCTTACCCAGCCTGACTACACAATAACTTAACTGGCGTAAGATTTACCTACTCTCTCGTCTTTCTTTCTGGTCCATCTTCCCCGATGCTTTTCTATCCGTTTCATCATTCTCTCGCTCCTTCTTTCCTGATTTATTTTCTCATCAGCCAGACTTACCACTTCCTACTCCTATAAACTCTGGCGTCAGCCCCTATGGACCTACCACTTCCACAAGCTTATATTTCGGCGTCAGTCTTACATTCTTGCGTCCCCATGACTCCTTATCCCTTTACTTTCTTTCGCTCTTCTTTCATTGATTTAACTTTCATTTGAATCCCTCTAAATCCGGCTAAGTATCCCTTCACCTAAACGTAAACACCATCCCACGCTAATACTAATAGAAATGAAGCTAGAGGGGTAGGAGAAGAGAAATGAAAGAATTAGCTCAAGTCAGGTAGAGGTCGCCAGTCCTCATTCAGGATAGATCCCTGCTTTCACCTGAACGTAAACATCATTCCAAGCTAATGCTAATAGAAATGAAGCTAGAGGGATAGGAGAAGAGAAATGAAAGAATTAGCTCAAGTCAGGTAGAGGTCGCCAGTCCTCATTCAGGATAGATCCCTGCTTTCACCTGTGCATTTTTATTTCCTTTATCTACTTCTATTATACGACTACGCAATCGCCGTGGAGAATGGTCTACTATCGGTTCATTTAGTGTTGGTACTCCAAAAGGTTGTAATTTTGGTGCAGCTCTCAGGTTGCATCTGTTCTCAATTCGTTCCTCTTTGTTATCCTCATCGCAAGATCTAATCTTATACAGTCCTGTTTTGGGTTCCAAAGTTTCCACTATTATCCATCGTTTAGCATGAAATTGGTCCTGCATTTTACTTCTACCTATTTTAACATTATTTCGTAGTAAAACTTCCTGGCCGACTCCCCAATTAATATCCTTTGCCTTTATGTCCCTTTGCTTCCTCGTCATCGCTTTCTGCCTATTTTCCGTTTCCTTTGCCACATCCCATACAGTCTCTTGTGTCTCCCTCAATTCACTTATCCAATCATCAATAGTTTCCTCTGATGATGAATTTACTATAAGATCCTGAGGTAACTTAGGCTCCCTGCCAAAGACTAACTGAAAAGGTGAATATCCTGTGGTTGCATGTGGGGTAGCATTATAATGGGCAACTAAGGCAGCTATGTGCTCAGGCCATTTCTTCTTTGCTCTTTCATCTAATGTCACTAAGAGCCCGTGTAGAGTTCGATTAAACCTCTCGCAACACCCATTCCCTTGTGGATGATAAGCTGTCGTTCGAATTTTCTCTACCCCATAGCTATTACATAACTGTTTAATTATGGAACTTAGAAAATTCCTCCCTTGATCTGACAGTAATCTATCTGGAGCTCCAAATCTATCAAAAATCTGTTCTTTTAAAATCTTTGCTACTGTTGTTGCTTTTTGGTCTCTCGTTGGAAAAGCAAAAGAATACCGACTGAAGATATCTGTAACAACTAAAACATTTTCTATTCCCATTCTCTTTTCTAGGACGGTGAAATCTATGGCTAACATTTCCCAGGGTTTTCTTGTGTCTAATCTCCCCATTAAAGCATGCAGCTTCGGCGTCTCATCTTTAGCTACGCTGCATCTGCCACATCCAGCCACGTATTCTCCTACCGTAGTTGACATTCCAGGCCAGTACCCTCGACTTTTAACTAAGCTAAGGGTTCTGTTCCTCCCTTGATGGCCGAAATTATCATGACAGGCGTGTAATATATGGCTTTGTAACTTTGGAGGCAATACTGGGATAATTTTCCACAAATTTATTCCCACGCTCTTTGTATGCCAAACAATTCCATCTTGTACAACTAAATTCTCTCTAACTCTATACAATTTTTGAAAATCTTAATTTTCAACCAGTCCTCCTTCTCTCCTTTAGACATACAACTCTCTAGTAGCTGGCAAATTCCCTTGAAACACTTCATCTCGTCCTGCGCATCCTTTACCCCCCCCCCCCCTGTGACCAAAGCTCTCCCAAATTCGACTCTGTGGTGACTGCCATTGCCATGTATTCTTCATCCGTATCACTCTCCTCCACCTGTGTCAACCTACTTAGCTCATCAGCTACCGTGTTATCCCTACCAGGCTTGTACTTTATGGTGAAATTAAACTGTTGCAAATTATTTACCCACTGACTTTCGACCGCTCCAAGCTTAGAGGTCTCCAGATGACTCAATGGACTATTATCTGTATAAACAATAAATTCTCTTCCCGCTAAATAGTCTTTGAATTTATCACACACTGCCCACTTAAATGCTAATAATTCTAACTTTCTTGAGCTATAATTTGACATGTTTCTCTCAGAATTTCATAGACCTCTACTGGCATAACATACCGGATGAATCTTCCCCTCGTGCTTCTGTGATAGCACGGCTCCTAATCCCTTAAAACTCGCATCAGTTTCTAAGATGAATTCTTTCGTGAAATCAGGACATTTTAAAACAGGGGCAGTAATTAACATTGCTTTTAAATCCCGAAACGCTTTCTGACATTTCTCATCCTATTCCCCGACAATGGATCTCCGCGAATCTCCTGACATCAGAGCATGTAGCGGTCCTGCCGTCTGTGCAAAGTGTTTCACAAATTTCCTGTAAAACGAACAGAAGCCAATGAATGCTCTCACATCTCTGACAGTTTTCGGCAGAGGCCACGACTTCACTGCTTCTACTTTGGCTGGATCTGTAGTCATGCCCTCCTCCGAAACCTGGTATCCTAAATATGTCACTTTTAATGCAAAGAGCGTACACTTTTTAGGTTTAAGTTTAAGGCCATGTGTCCGCATTCTTTCAAGCAGATCCCTTAATCTAACAATATGTTCCTTAACCGTTCTGCTAAACACAATTACATCATCTAAATATACCAATAATGTAGCAAAAATTCTATCTCCCAAAATCCTCTCCATGTAATGCTGAAATGTGCTTGGACTGTTCGATAATCCCATTGGCAATCTTTTAAATTCATAATGGCCGAAAGGTGTGCTAAATGCAGTTTTATACTGATCTTTTGGGTGTACTTGTATTTGGTGATACCCTGCATCTAAATCAAGTGTTGAAAAAAACTTTGCACCTGCTAATGCTTCAACCGTCTCATTAATCCTTGGCAGAGGAAATGCGTCTTTAACTGTATATTTGTTAAGTTGCCTGTAATCTATACACAACCTTAAAGTGTTATCGCGCTTGCACACCACAACAATTGCAGCAGAATAGGGACTTACGCTCGGCGCAATCACCCCTTGTCTGCATAACTTTCCGATGTGTTCTTTTACCTCCGGGACCTGATTCGGTGGTATTCGTCTGTATGGAATTTTAATAGGTTGCTCAGTTGTCACCGGTATGGTATGTTGGACACCCGTAGCTTTTCCTATTGGCCCCTTTCCATTAGCAAAAACGTCACTATATTCTTCTAGAAGTCTCATTACACACTGCTTTTGATTTATTGTTAAATGGTCATCAATGATATTTACTTCAGGCAACTTTTCATTTATCAAATTAACGCTGCAGTGTTGAACTTCCCTCTCTTCTATTTCCTCTGCTCTTGCAACTTTGCCTATCCGCCAATTCCTTCTTAATTTACAAGTTGTTTTAGATAGGTTTGCTACCAGCGTATATCCCTTCCCACTCTTTATAATGACCATAGCAGGCAGCGTTACTATACCCTCAGGAACCCATCCTTCCTGTTGTTCTGACAATGGCTCAATCAACACTACCTGGCTTTTTACCTGCCTTAACTGCGGGATCCAGACTGGCACCAGTCTCATACTAGATGGCGGAATTACCGGTATTTGTGCTTTCCCGGTTAATGCAAATCCCCAGTCCTCTTTTAAGTGTAATTTGCGGAGTGCCCTCACATCACTAATATAGTCTTTCCACTCTTCCCGGTTAACACTTGATTTACATAGATTGTACATTACCGGCCATACCTCTGCCACCTTTGATAACACATCAATTCCTAACAAACAACTGTAACTCTCTCCCACCCTATCACAAACCAAGACTACTGCCTCAACCTTAGCCCCACAGATTTCGATTGAAACTTGTATACTACCTCTACACGGTATTAAACCACCGCCTACTGACCTAATGCTAATTCTAACCGGTTGCAGCTTTATCCCACATGGTCGCAAATAGTATTCATAAACTTCAGAACTAATTAAAGAAACTTCCGCCCCGGTATCGCACAAACCAACAACATCTACCCCTTCAATATTCACAGTTACCCTTGGGCTGCTTGCTTTCCTATGTCTCATTTCTATTCTTTTTACCACTGGATAGCCTGCTTCCTGTCCGCCGCTTGTGACGCGTTCTTGCACGTTGCTACTGCTAGGCCCCTTGGGTTGGCGGTTTATACTCCCACTGAGCCTCACTAGTTTTCCGCTGCTGTATCGGTCAGCACTTGGCGAGTCACCCCTGACTTAACGTTATTTGTAGTTTCGTCACCTTGAGTTTGCAAGTTCCTTCCATAATACCTATCTCTGAAACTCCCTTCTGGGCACCATGCAATAATATGACCCTTTTTACCGCATCTATAACAAATTCTCTCTCTTTCTTTCGAATTCTTTCTTTCATTCATTTCTTCGTCCTTCCCATCTTCATCTCTTCTTTGCGAGAAAGATTTCCACTCATGCTCTTTCATTGCTATCCACTCTATCCACTCATGCAACGGCTCATCTGGCCTCTGTTCCATCCTCCTCTTAAGCTTTAATCCCAATGCTGACTCTCTCATATTCCTCGCCACACATTCTCCGATCATTCTACGATCTATTTCATTTCCACTTTGCTTAAGGCTTTCACTCATCCCCAATAATACGTCTAAAAATTCCCACACACTCTCATGCTTCCCTTGCTTTCTACCTGCCATTCGTTCGTATAAATCCCAAACAGATATTCTTTTCCCATATACCTTCACCAATTCTTCCATAATTTCTTCTACGCTATGCCAATCCTGTTTATGATTATGCAATCTCTCTGCCGCCGATCCCTCTATGTGATTCATCACAAACCTAACTTTATCCTCCTCATTTCCGACTAACTGTCCCAGTGCTCGGTTTGCTTTCTTGATCCATCTCTCAACATCCCCCCTTCCTGTATATACTTCTAGTGCTGGATCTTTCCGAATAATGGAAGGAGAATTGACTTGCCTATGCTGAATACTAGCCAAGTCTTCTAAGATTTCCAAAGTCCTATTCCACCTAATTGTTTCCTCATTATTACTTTCTACTCTACTTGATTCCGCCGTCGGTACTTCCCAATTTCTACTTTGATGTGCACAGCCTCCATCCCGTTCCCCCGATCGGATTTCTCGATATATCAGAAATAACAAATGCAGTAACAGTAATCCCACAATTAACCCTAATAAACCGCAAATGTGCTCCCCTGTCTCCATTCTTCAACACCAATTATTAAATATGAGCAGTCGAGAGGAAACGCTCTGCTACCAATTGTAAAGGTTGCAAATTCGATCTTAATTACTGGCCTGGGCCCTCCACCAGTACAACCTTTTGCGGATCACCTCTACTTCGTTGCTCAGTTTTAACAATTGGTCTTAAAGGAGACACTATTATTATCCAGATTTATTTTCTCATACACACAATATAAAAACAAATGATAAAGATAAAAATATAAAAATACAGAAAAAATTATAAATCAACAAAATAATTAATGAAATGATATAATCACCCCTATTATATTTCACTTTGTGACCAATAATTGTTTGCAATGTTCACACTTTTCACACATCTCACGTAACGTCCGAGTGTTTGTCTCTTC
>NC_061833.1:12247285-12252285 GCF_019202785.1 Penaeus chinensis
TCTCGTCTTTTCTTGTCATTAGGACGAAGATGGAGTGCGTAAATGCAGTGTAAAATGTCTTGATAAATTCCGCGTTTTAGTATTATCCTGAGATCAAAATGAGATAATAATACATGCGGATACTGATAAAATAAAATGGGACATTGGGCTCTAAATCAGTTAAATCATGTTAAAGGACATTCAGTTCGGTGCTCGATTTATCTGCTCTTATTAGCACGATGGGGATATTTTGATTTGTAAGGAAGCGAGGAAGATACGGTTTTGAAAGATAACCAATGGGCAAATGTATTCTTTGTAAATTAGATGATAAATGCTGAACTGCTGGAGAATGCAGGTTCATTGAGAAGGCCAACTGTACGAATCAGGAGAAAGTGAAGAATCTGAGAATTACACAGCACGCGAGGAGGCAAGGTAAGAACTGAAGTAAAGGGGAGTATAATCCAAGTCGAGGGTGAAAATATAGATTTTATACTCAGACGATGACCCTATTCTTGAAGACCCTATAGAAAATTTTCGTTGAAACGTTTTTGTTTTGTTTTGTTTGTTTGTTTTCTACTGATTGTTTTACTCTTTCTTTCTCTTGATAAAAACAAATCTTGCCTTTGGACGATTAATGGGTGATACTTGCCGAAACATCTTTGGCATCACGAAAAGCACAGGCTGAGGCAGACGTTATTAAGACATGACTATAAGTACGTCACCATAACGCATATGGTCACGCATAACCCACTAAAACGCACAACTGGATATTCATAGGAATAAAAGCACTCACATAGGCTTACATACCTATAAAAGTGAACGTAGGCTACAACTCTATAAAATAAAGATAGGCCTAAAAACAAAAAAACATGCCTACATCCTTATAAAAAAATATATACCTGGAAAAATGAAAAATATTAAGCTCAGCCAAAGATATGCAAACCAGGTGTTGCAAGAAATATCAACAAGCGACCTCGGTGCACTGGCCGTGGGTTATGTAGTCTGTAGGTCCACGTAGTCCGCCAGCATCCAAATTAATCCCAGTTTGCACGTCAGGTCACTCGAGAATCCATAGGCAGGATTCTTGGCAGTAATAGGATGGCACTTTATTTCTGGTATTTTCGAACACGAGTGAGAATCGTCCTTAAGGTTACGAACCTAAACGGAACTGTCCCGAAAAAGCCTACCTTTCTTCACTCATTTGATCATTGAAAGAAAACGGTTTTAGATATCTATTACATTTCCTCTGCATGTTATAACGTACAAAACCGTGATCTGTCTCATTTAATTTAAACTGGGTACCTCCCCTTTGGAGGGGGCACCCCAAAAAGTTCGAAAAATAAAAATTTTGGACGTTGCGCCGGAACACCTATTTTTTTAATTCATCTCTGAATTACCTTAAAAAATCTTCTAGAGTTAGATCAACTTTACGGAAAGGTCATGCGATAGCCCGATTTTTTAATTTCCGTTACTGTCTGAGATGGTGAACTACATTTGGGTAAAATTTCAGTTTTTGGCCATACATATCTTAATATTCATATATATATATATATATATATTTTTTTTAATAAATAAAAATCGGGCTAAGGCACGGTCTGCGCACTCCGAAATATTCGCGGAAGAATGAATCAAATATGGAGTCACTTAAAATTTACAAACGCTGAATGTTCCGGCGGCTTATGTAAACAAAATACTGAGAACATAACCATGAAATTTGAACAGTTGCCAAAGCTCATTATTTCTTTTAAGTCTTCGCTAAATTTATGATATTATATATATAAACAAATTTGGTGAACTTTACGATAAGATTATAAGCAGAACAATAGTACTAACGTTCTTCAATAGGGATCTTAGTAGGGGGAGGGGGTGTTATGAAATTAGATATTCTTGTCTAAAACGTTTAGTAAATTGTGAAGAAAAGTAGTGTAAACTAGAAAATACTAATAAATATACCTATACCGACCTTATAGAAATAAAAAATACTGGATGTCAATATTAGTAAAAAATTATGATATTCATATAATACTAGTATACATACAACTTATCGGTTACATTTGTAGCATCTTAGAAGTATACGTGTAAAATAAATGGAGTGCGGGAACGACCAGAGTTGTCGAATTTGTCCTGCGCTCCAAACAGGGAATGGAGGGGGAGTTGGTCACTGGGTGTTATAAACAGGGAGGGGAGGGGGGTTGGTCACTGGGGGATTATAAACAGGGAGGGGAGGGGGGAGTTGGTCACTGGGTGGTTATAATAAGGATAATTCTGATATGCGAAGTAGAGACATACCCGGGGGTTCAACTTCGCATATCGGACTTATCCTTATTATCCTCCATGATAAGAGCTACAACATATTACCAGGAAGTCCCAAAGCTAGCCGTAATTCATGAGTAAACATACCCAAACGCATAATGTGCGTATTTTTTATTTTTTATTCGAATCATCTTATATAAATCAATGTGATTTCATCAAATGTATTCATATGTAGTATTTAAACATTCGCATGTTTGTTGGGAACAAGTAAAAATATATATGTAGGTGTTTGCTGTGTAAGGGGATGAAAATCCCGTGTCACCCCTTTCTTTCGTAACAACTTCTAATCTTTTATTTTTGGTCACACGTATTTTATATATGCGCTACTTATTAATTAATGTCTAGGCTACAACATATTTCCAGGAAGTCCCAAACCAACCCGTAATTCATGATCTGTTGGGATTTTAAATGCCGCATGTATGTTTGGTACAAGAAAAAGTAGACCTTTGTGTGGAAACCCTGTTTCACGTTATCGCGCTTATGCCCCCGTTACACCAAGAAATAATCCGAGGAAGTGTCTAATATTCGATTGGTAGTTTCCACACAAATGGTCGATTACCATAATGTATATAATTCAAAATCACCCTCTAGCCGCCCAACTCCCACCCCCCTCTCTAGGGACGGTCCTCTAAAGAATGCCATGCGCGTTCGCTCGCTCGCTTGCTCGCTCTCGCTCTCTCTCTCGCTCTCTCTCTCGCTCTCTCTCTCTCTCTCTCTCGCTCTCTCTCTCTCTCTCTCTCTCTCTCTCTCTCTCTCTCTCTCTCTCTCTCTCTCTCTCTCTCTCTCTCTCTCTCTCTCTAACAAGTAGTCTTTCCTGTCGAAACTGCTACATCATCTTGCTAAAACGGGGCTGATATTTGCATTATGAAATTTCCACTTACCCAGTTTTACAGTTTATTATTTCTATGCATTTGCTTATATTTATTTATTCATAGAAGTAACCCCAACAGATATATAAACATTTGCTACGAACCTAAGAACCAATACATTTACAAAATCAGTTTTAGAGAGAAAAAATAAATAAATGACAGCTTCCATTTCGTCAGCAGAGACACGCATACAGTCACCTCACAACATATTATTCGAATTGAAATGCCGAACGGTCGCCCTGTGGAAGGAGGTTGCTGCTGCACTGAAGTGTACAGGTAAGATAACAGTTTCATTCACTATGAACTATACACTAGGCCATGAACTGCACATTATCTCTCTTTACTATGAACTAAACATTAGGCTTATTCGCCATGAAATATACATAACTAGATCATTCGGTCTTGCAACTCAAGAGCTCCACCTGGGGAAACAAAATATTCTTTCAAGATATCACGAACTGCCACAGTTTCTGTTGTAGGCCTTGTGCTTCTTGTTGCTGTCAGGTTTGAGTTTGAATAATTGGATTGTGTTGCATCACGAACATCATCACTTGGAGAGTAGTTGAAATTGAAGTACACCAATATTTTTTTGCTAACATTCCAAATGCACACTCTACTGTTCTTCTAGCCCTGCCCATCCGATAGTTATATACTCTTTTGGAGTAATCCAAGTCCTTTCTAGGATATGGTCTCATCAGATTAGGCTTCAGAGGAAAAGCTTTATCTCCCACAAGAAAGAATGGTATTTTGGTTTCAGTATTTGGTATTTCACGTGACTGTGAAATACCTAAACATCTAGAAATAAATGACCTACCTATTTTTTAATTCTGTGAAAACTGAAATGTCACTGTTACGTCCATATGATCCTACATCAATCAGTGTGAAACAACAGTTGGCAATAGTAATGGCTAGGAGAACAATATAATAGTATCCTTTATAATTATAGAAAAGTGATCCTCCAGCCGGACATTTCAGTCGACAGTGTTTGCCGTACTACTCCCAATACAGCAAGGAATATATTACATTTCTCAAAAAATGGCTATTTCTTCCCACTGGTGTTCATTAAGTACTGACAAATACTGTGGTTGTACTGTTTCCCATATGCCATTGCTTACTACTGTAGCTTACTACTATACTTCGTAAAAATTATACATACATACATACATGCAAACAAACACACACACACACACACACACACACACACACACACACACACACACACACACACACACACATATATGTATAATAACGAAGTCGTCATGAAATGGTATATATTTGAAAATAACGTTGTGCAAAGTGAATTTCACTTATTGATTTATACTGTTTGCTAGCCTCATATAGTATTATACCAGCATTGTGTATCATTATATATACATATATATACATATATACATATACATATATTGATACACAATGCTCATATAATACTATATGAGCCTAGCAAACATTATAAAATCAATAATTGAAATTCACTGTGCACAGCGTTGATTTCAAATTTCTATAACATATGACGATTACTTAATTAAGATACTAAATTCTCCTTTACCTCTTTTACAGAAGCCGAATGTAAGGACAAATGGCGCCACTTAAGAAGCAACTTCATGAGGGAAAGGAGAAATATTAGGGCCAAATCATCTGGATCAGCTAATACCGAAACAAGGAGGTGGGTGTACTATGATGCCATGTAATTTCTGATCCCTCACGACCAGCATCCTCAAATATCCCTACACCTCCTGATGAAGACACCTGTCATGAAACGGAAGATGCGCCTCAAGATTCTTCACCTTCTGTTGTCATCGGATGACAACAGATCGCCAGTTTCTGTTAACCTTACTGCTT
>NC_061833.1:12282285-12284785 GCF_019202785.1 Penaeus chinensis
ACATTACGAGAAAAAAAAATCGTATTTCAAAACTATCATCGCCAACTTGTCAGTTAACTATTAATTATCCTTATCAATATCGTAATCCTGTTATCATTCGGCTCTTTATAGTGCATTTTTACCAGATCATGCTAAAAGCCCTGAGAACACTATTCCACAACATCCACTTAGTAGGCAGAAACCCAAAAACAGTCGAACCACACAATAATTTATAGATAAGAGCATAAAACAAAGATCCGGAGATCCCTGGCACATTCTTTATTGCCCAAAACAGGAGATCAGCCATAGGGATTAATTGTTGTAATTACTACAAGTTCAAATAGCATTCGAAAAACAGAAATGTCACAGAAACGGAATTTGGCAATACTTCAATTCGTGTGAACATCAGACAACTGAATTCTGCACCAGATAACAACTACTCCACAGTTATGTATCTACTCAAAAAACAAAAAAACAAAAAAACGCATGCAGCCACTAAACATGATATTATAAACTGATGATTAATGAATCTGGACAGACATGCAAGACATTATTTTCCGCATTTGCATTCTGGTAAGGATCTGAAATGATCCTAATGTATAAGATTCATATTCTCTACGAAATCCATGACTGTGTATTCGTATTCCTTATTTTTTTATAATTTTCAATACACACAGAAATGTGCATAAAGGCTTCAGCTTCATTTACGTGTAATGATTTTACTAAATCTGTCTAGCATATTAAAGTCCAATAACCAGGCAGCTGATGCCCTCTCCAGGATAACGATTGTCAATGTTAAGAATAAGTCCGATATGCGAAGCTGAGCCTCACACGAGCTATGCCCATGATGGGATCCCGGCCTGTATCGACTAATGTCGACTCGCTAACGTGTGTCAGCTGGTGCTGACTCGGCTTAGTCCTTACCCGCCGTGGTGCCTAGCTACAGCAGTAACCTCCAGGCGTTACAGAACGTTCGTCGTCAGCTGGGTGGCAAGATTCGGGACGCTTTCAACAATTGTCACGGACCGTGACTAATGTCGACTCGCTAACGTGTGTCAGCTGGTGCTGACTCGGCTTAGTCCTTTCCCGCCGTGGTGCCCAGCTACAGCAGTAACCTCCAGACGTTACAGAACGTTCGTCGTCAGCTGGGTGGCAAGATTCGGGACGCTTTCAACAATTGTCACGGACCGTGCCCGCCAGTTCAAGTCTACACTTTGGAGGGAACCCATGATTCTCCTGAGCACTCCAATCCGGACAATGGCATACCACCCAGTGTCCAATGGCATGGTCGAGCATTGTCACCAACAGCTGAAGACAGCTTTTACCAACGCTGCCATTCCAGTTGGGTGAATGACCTCCCATTCATAATCCTCAGCATCCGGACGGCGGTGGACAGAACCTCGGCTGCACTGCATGACATTCTCCCTTCGCACTGATCTGGTCGTAAAAGCTTAAAACGACATGCCTTCACGCCATGACTATGTCAAGGAGCTCTGTGAGAGGATAGCCCTCATTCAGTTTCACCCAAACCATCACAGAACCGCCCCAGCATTGTGCTGAAGGAGCATCTGCACTGCGCCAATGTCTTGGTTCGTGTAGACGCGACCAAACCCCCGCACCAGCCAACATATGAAGGCCCATACCCTGTGAAATCCAGGACCAACAAGTCTGTCACTATCGACAGAGGTACCACCGCCTCTATAGCCAGCATATATGGAGGCTACAGTCAACACCTACTCAACTATGTTCGCTCACACCGTCGGGGGAGTACTGTAGCGACTGCCGAGCTGACCCCGTTTGGTCAGGGGCGCCGACCTGGGCGGTCTTACAATGCGAAACAGATGCGAAACATCACCGACATTGAACCTTACATCGTTCACCTGAATATAAGCCGCGATCTTAGTTTCCCGAGCAACTCCACCCACCCTGACTTTATTTCAGCCCCGCCGTGAGCACAAACCTTAATTGAGTTCTCTGTTATGAGCTTGTCAAGGAGAATCAATACCAGAAGCCAAGAGGATCACTGCAGCCATCATTGCTCCAGGTAGTAGAACCTACTTCACGGTTGGATCAGTCGATCCCTTGACCCACACTGCAGTCGCCGGCTTTGCAGCAATGGATGCCATAAAATCCATAAGGGTAAAAGACAACGCTTTCTCACTACAGGCAAAATCAGTTGTGATCATGGGAGCCCTGAGGGAAGGACACATGGTCATACATACAGATGCCAGGGCAGCCATTAACTCTCTACAGCACAGCATGCCCAAAGACATCTTCCTGACCACTGTTCTTACCATAGCATAGAAGATTCTTGCTCATAAACTGGGTACTCAGCCACATAGGCATCAGAGCTTGCTGACAGACTAACCGACATTGCCAGGGGTATGCCCCCAAAGCCCATGATCATACAATCAAGCAGAAAAATCTTAAGGCACAGGTCCAACGCCACAGCACTTGCCATTCTCCAGCAACTTCACAGAGGGGAAACGAGATCCTCCCCCTCGGCCAGATGATACTCAGA
>NC_061833.1:12294785-12309785 GCF_019202785.1 Penaeus chinensis
GTGCGAGCGCATGTACGTGCCTGCCCAGTTCTTCTGTGTGTGTGTGTGTGTGTGTGTGTGTGTGTGTGTGTGTGTGTGTGTGTGTGTGTGTGTGTGTGTGTGTGTGTGTGTGTGTGTGTGTGTGTGTGCGTGTACGTTCCTGCCCAGTCCTTCAGTGTGTGTGTGTGTGTGTGTGTGTGTGTGTGTGTGTGCGAGCGCGTGTACGTGCCTGCCCAGTCCTTCTGTGTGTGTGTGTGTGTGTGTGTGTGTGTGTGTGTGTGTGTGTGTGTGTGTGTGTGTGTGTGTGTGTGTGTGTGCGTGCGTGTACGTTCCTGCCCAGTCCTTCAGTGTGTGTGTGTGTGTGTGTGTGTGTGCGTGTACGTGCCTGCCCAGTCCTTCTGTGTGCGTGTTTACGTGCCTGCCCGGTCCTTCTGTGTGTGTGTGTGTGTGTGTGTGTGTACGTGCCTGCCCGGTCCTTCTGTGTGTGTGTGTGTGTGTGTGTGTGTGTGTACGTGCCTGCCCGGTCTTTCTGTGTGCGTGTGTACGTGCCTGCCCGGTCCTTCTGTGTGTGTGTGTGGGTGTACGTGCCTGCCCGGTCCTTCTGTGTGTGTGTGTGTGTGTGTGTGTGTACGTGACTGCCCAGTCCTTCTGTGAGTGTGTGTTTGTAATTCCTTTGTCCACTCCTGTCCTTTTAGCGACTGACTTCATTTGTCCCATCTTTGTTTTTGCTGTGTATTAACCATTTTATAAACGCCTTGTGTTCTTTTGTAGTACGTATCCCGCTTACTGCTCTTTGTGTACAATGTTTTTCGTTTTGTGTCGTTGTATTGTATCTCTTTATGCATTGTGTTGGTGTTTGTCCGTCTTGGTGACGAGTTCTTTACTTGCTGCCGTTTCCTGCCTTTGACACGTGACCCATGCCACAAAAGGGGACAAGAAAGCTGCCGACAAGAAGAGGCGTCCGTGATCATAGCAGCCAGCCCTCCTCGCTTGCCACTTCCCCAGAAAGGATATTGCTGCCCCTTGTTGTTGGATGATCACAGCCAGATCTACGAATGGCCAGTGCTGCGATAGCTGCCGAAGTCACGATGCACGAGGAAACCTTCCAGCAAATGAAACAGGGGCATGAACAGATGGCTCAGCGAAGGATGGAGAGGCAGTTTGAAGAGGTTGAGCGAAGGATGGAGGAACAAAACCAACAGATGGTGGACGAACGCCGACAGACTGCAGAGCGACATCAACAGCTGCTAGAGACAATTGGACGGGCGCTGCTCAGCAACATTTCTTCGGATTCACAGGCAGTTAATGATGACGAGCAACCAACTGCACCTCATCCACGGACGCTGACCCCCACTCCACAGCAGGCACAGATACAGGCTGATACCCATAATGAGGAGACAGAGGGTCGTCCTGGCATAATGCTTGCTGGGTGCCCGACAAGCTCTTGCAGAATCTCGCAGCATGTCACCAGTGCCAGCCCTCGGCCTCGACGTTACCATATCCAAGAGGGTGAAGGTGCAAATCTCCAGCTGTCTAGCAGGTCACTTGGACGAAAACGGCAGGACAGCAGGTGCACAACAGTCCGCCACAACTCAAATATTGGTCAAGGGCAAATGCTTGGGCCATGTTGTTGTACAGATGTAGAAGACCCAAGTACCCAAGCTGGAGGTTCTGGGGCCTTGTAAGGAGTTGAGCAACCACACTTTTGGTCGAGAGCAGAGCAACAGCCCATGGAGAGATGTCAGGTCAGGGACAACTGGTACAATGACCCTCCGAGCTAAAGACCTTGTGGTCAAAACCCACCACAGCCAATGCCACGTAGCAACGTGAATTCTGACCCTACACTTTTGATTCCTCATAACGATTCTTGTTCATGGCATCCAGTAGGTTGTACCTCGTGTCAACCGTCAGCAAGTTCTGAGGGTCAAATGCAATACATCTTCTCCAAAGCCAAGATTCCAGTGTTCAGGGGAAAAGTAACAGCAGCAAAGCCCTTCCTCAAAAATCAGGAGGTGGAAGGATGGATAAGGGCCATTGAAAAACTAGCAAAACCCCCTACTTCTGAGATGTTTATTCAGGCAGCCAGAACCAGCTGTAAAGGTCGTGCAGAGCGCATCATTAACTCTGAACTTTTCGAACACATAACAAGCTGGCGGGTATTCAAGGCCCAAATTTGCAAGACCTTTCGCGGCACTTGTACTGTGTACTGCCGTAGACTTCTTAAGGTGCTTTATGAAGACTGCGAATGAACAAGCACCATTGGACTTTTTCCTGGAGATCAAAGGCAGTGTTTATCAGAGTTATCGTGACTACCCAGCTGCCACTGCTGACCCAGATGAACTAGTATGTCGGATGTTGGTTAGCGGGCTGTCTCCCTGGCTTCGTGATATCCTTGCAGTGAGGGATGACAGTTCACCAGCACAAATGGCTGATGCTGCTCAGCTTGTCTGGAATGCAAGACATGGAGTACAGCACCACAAGCTGGACACATCTGAGGAACCCAGTCGTAATCCAGAGCGGCCACCTAGGGGTAGGGATCATTATGCCTTTCCTATTGAAGCAAATGTAGTGCAGCAGCAGGTAGTCTCACAGCACAGTCAGTAGAAATGGTGCACCTATCACCAGGTTACGAGTCATGATGCTGGTGAGTGCCGAGCCAGAGCCACTAACCAACCTTGGGTATGCTATAGAAATGCTTGTCCCTTTCCTGAAGGCCAAGATCCTAAGGGAGCTTTGAATAGGAATCCAAGTAGCCGCCTGTTAAGAGGAGTCTCTGGGAAGTTAATTCCTTGCTTAACAGAAGTAGATTTATTGTTCTGCCTTGATATAAACCTACGTGTTAGCCCTCAGGTCATGGTCTGTGATGTATGGTTCCCTGGAAGTCTTTTATTTGGAATGGACTTTTTATGGAGGGTGACTTACAACCTGTCGTCGAAAGCCAACAGTCATCAAGCCTGTCTGTTGACTGAGGGCAGAAATTTCCCAGTGACCTACACTGATGCTAAGTCACTACAACTGGCTTTTGTAACAGCAGAACACTTTCAGTCTACTTCTAGAACTAGAGGTTCCACTATCAATGCAGGTCAACCAGTCATGACTCATCTCCTCAGCTCATCCATTCTCCAGCCATTTTCCTGTCTGTACAGAGGATTGCCCCAGCAGATGGTGTGTTTGAATTTAGTCCCCTCCAATCAACAGTCTTCAAACCTTCCCACAGATTCTTGACTATAAAAAACTGGCGCTGCACTGTATGGGTAGAAAACCCTACAGCCAAGAGGCTATTTATTAGAACAGACACTAGTATAGGAATAATTTCACCTGTAGCATCTGGCGCAGCCGCAGTGTCTCCTTCAGCGTCTGGCGCAGCCACAGCTGCTGGTGCAGTGCCTCCTTCAGCGTCGGGCGCAGCAACAGCCGCAGCCGCAGTGTCTCCTTCAGCATCTAGCGCAGCCACAGCCGCAGCTGCAGTGCCTCCTTTAGCGTTGGGCGCAGCCACAGTGCCTCCTTCAGCGTCGGGTGCAGCCGCAGCCGCAGTACCTCCTTCAGCATCTGCTGAGGAGCTAGAGGTGAATTGGAGACCTGGCAAAGGAGCTGATGATGAGTTTGAGTGGGATGGATGATCTAACCCAATTTGACCAATTTTACAGTTTGGAATTGATTGGCGATGGTCTAGAGACGTTCCCCTTCCCTTGTGATCTTGTTCCATCTCTTGCTCTCATGGATATTAATGCCCTTGAATTGGGGGGCTCTGAAGATCTCCCTTTGGACACAATTTCACCTGACCTTAGCCACCTGACGAATGCAAAGTGTGAGAAGGCAACGGCCCTGTTGCATAAATATCACCATCTCTTTGATGAGGGTGAAGAAACAGTAGGATATATCCCTGACATACAGTATCAAATTGATACGAGTTAATGGAGATTACGCCATACCACTCGCCAGGTAATACGGGAGCAATGTGAAGCTATGTTGTGGGCAGGAGTGATTGAACCTGTGCCTGTGTTTCTGTCTAGATTACAGGAACCTCAGTGCAGTGACTAAGGCAGATGCATACCCGCCGCCTCGAATCAACGAACTACTGGACGAACTTGGGCCTTCCTGCATCTTCACCACTCTAAATGCTAGAGCTGCCTACTGGAGCATAGATATACATCCAAAGGATATACAAAAGACCGCATTTAGTGATGGGTATCGTCTATTCCACTTTAAAAGGCTCCCATTTGGTCTTAGCCCTGCTCCCCCCACCTTTCAGAGAGGAGTCAACCTAATCCTAGCATCTGTCCTTGGGCGCCATACTCTAGCATATCTGGACACAATGAAGATTTCGACCAGCATCTGAAGGATCTTGAGGGAACTCTAGATTTACTGCTAGCAGCATTCAAGTTGACCTCCAAGAAGTGTGCAATTGCGGCTACCACCATCAACCTTCTAGGTTTCACAGTTTCTCCTGATGGTATTGCTCCTACTAACTTCTTCCACAGACACATTCCCAGGTATGCCACCATCGCAGCACCCCTCCACAGTTTATTAAAGAAAGGCCAAGTTTGGGAATGGGGTGAAGAGCAGAGTCCACATTTCAGAAATTGAAAACCTTGCTGGTATCTGAGCCGATCTTCCAACAACCCGACTTCACGAAAGAGTTCGAGCTGCACACAGATGCCAGCTCTATTGCTATTGGGGCTGCCCTCATGCAACAATGTGACCAGGGTATTTTATATGTTGTAGCTTTTTACAGTCGGAAGCTGCGGGGTGCCGAAACACGGTATCCAGCAATTGATTATGGAGCCTTAGCTGTTGTTGAGGGTGTGCATGTGTTTGATGCTTATCTCTATGGTCATAGGTTTGTAGTCTACAATGATCATCGCCAACTGATCCATGTGTTCCGACACCAGACCAGGTCGCCCTGCATGACAAGATACGCACATGACCTCTCTTTCTATGATTTTGACATTAGATATAGGAAAGGGCCAATCAATTATGCTCCTGACCTACTATCCCGGCAAGTTGCAACAGTCGACGTCCATAACGTCAGCCCTCAGGAGCTAACCACTCAGCAGAGCCAGGACCCAAAATTCAAAGAGATTCTGCATTATTTGAAGTCTGGAACGGTGCCCAAGCGCAAGCTCCCTTCGGCCCTTTCCGACTTTGAACTTAAAGATGACATCCCGTACCGCTTGCTGCATATTCCTGATAAAACTGTCTTTCAGCCCTGAGAACTGCTCACACTCCACCATTAGCTATGCATCCTGGCATACAAAGGACATATGGTAACCTCCGGAACATGTATTATTGGCCTAATATGATGGCGGATGTGCGATGGTATGTAGAGGAGTGTCAGTCATGCCAGCAAAACGGGGGGTTACACAGAGGGTACCGATGGCTGAAGCTCCTTAGGCTCTCTATACCCTAGAGAGAGTATTCATGGACATACTCGACCTCAGCCAGACTCCTGTACGTTATGCTCTCTCCATCATTGATCAGCACACTAGGTTTCTTCAAATTGTGCTACTGAAGGTTATCACTGCCACGAAGAATCACCAAGCCTTCCTTGAACACTGGATAACCTACTTTGGACCCCCACGCGTGATTCAGAGCGACAACGGTAGGTAGTTTACTTCTGGCTTATTTGAGGAACTTGTTACTCTTCTGCGGTCCACTCACCACTTTACCATTAGATACCATCCTCAAGCTAATGGTCTGATCGAACGAACCAATAGGGTTGTCAAGGCTTCTCTCTGCTCAATAGTTAGGGAGCACCCTGGCCAGTGGCACACTTACATTCCAGAACTGCGCTTAGCTCTCAACTCTGCCATTCATCGTTCGACAGGTGAGCAGCCCTTATTTCTTCTGACAGGACGACATGCCTATTTTCCGATAGGCCTCACAAATGAGGCCGTGTTCGCCAATAATGACGACTTGCAGCATCGCTTAATTAAAGTCTGCCCGACAAGCAGCAGTGGAAGCCTCAAAGGAAGCCAGAGCTACTTATGGGAGAGGCTATGACATAGCAAAAGATCCTCTGGCCCAGAGGATCTTTTGGTCCAGAGGAAGGCGATTTAGTGTTATACAAGGAGATGGTGCCGAGGCCGCTAGGATATGTAAACGTCTAGGTCCTGTCTCTTTCCAAATCCAAGACTTGGCCCTCTATAAAGTATTAAAGGCCTATGGCAATCATTTGCGACCGTATCGGCAGTCGCAGGAGCTTGCTATTCCTGAAGATGAGCCGGGGGTTGCGGAGGACGACCCTGAGCAACCAGCAGAGAATGACCCTTGTGTAGCGGTCCTGACCAGCTGTGTGTTAGACCCTGAACTTTTTATGTAGATATTTGTGTACTTTGTTGAACTTTACTGTCTCCATTGATTTTGTGAATTCAGGGTGTCCTCTGTGCTTTCAGTTCCTGTAATTTGTGCGTGTGATGTTCGGCACTAAGTAGCACCTTTTAATTGCTTATGTGTTTAAGTGTTCTATTACCGTGTCTGCTATTTAATTTTACTCTTACTCTAACTCTTTAATTGTTTTACTCTAGCTCTTACTCTTTTATTGTTTTACTCTTGCTCTTAATCTTTTATTGTTTTACTCTTACCCTTACTCTTTTATTGTTTTACTCTAGCTCTTACTCTTTTATGGTTTTACTCTTGCTCTTACTCTTTTATTGTTTTACTCTTGTTCTTACATTTCACCTTCCGCATTTACTTTTTCCCTTTTAGTGTGGGGGGGGGGGGGGACGTGTCGTCCCCCCCCCCCCCCCCACTGTGCACTGGCACAGAATCATCATCCCGATTTTATATCGAAATGTTTACTGTATTTCTCAAAGACCAGAGGGTGGGGCGCCCCGGGCGGGATGATGAGTTGGCTCCGCCAGGGCGCTGATATCCTGGTGGTATGTATACGAGCGCTTTTTCGCAGCCCATTCTTATTTGTACTGTCAGAGCTCAAGCTTGATTTTTCCCCCTTTTCAGGTCTCCGCTGGCTGCTTCGACCCGGATCGGGGGGACGGAATCTGTAGCGTGACACACTGTTCTCACCCCCCCCCCTCTCTTAGATGATGCTCGCTCCGTGTGTTGTTTTCCGTGTGTATATACACCCCATTGCGTACACAGCATGTGCGTGTGTGTGTACGTGCAAGCATAAGTATATGTATGAGTAGGTGTATATGTATAAGTCTATTTACGTATGTTAGTGCGTGTGTGTGTCTGCGCGTGATTGAGTGAACGAGTGTTGAATTGCGTGCGCTCTCTGGGACGCACATAGTTCGTGCACTATGTATGTGTGGGTGTGTATGTAGAAGTTGTATTTACGGTTGCAATGTCGGCATATACTTGTCTGCATATGTATGCCAAAACACAAGTCTACGTGGGCTTGCGTGCGGTGTATGCGTGAGTGCGTGTGGTTGCGCTTGCTGACTGTCCGTTATATCGAGATGGTATATATTTTATGTATTTTTCTGTTTTATGTATTATATCTTTTATTTCTTTTATTCTTTTAATCCCATATATTGTGTTCGTATTTTAGTTATTTTTGTTTTATTGTCAATTGTTTTAATGTTTAAAACTTCACACGTCACGAGCGTTACGTCACGGCCTCCCACGGCCTTTTGTACGGATTGTGTGAAAATACATTCGTTGTTCTACTGCACCACGGGGTGTTTCTTTCCTCCATCCTCTGGCATGTTGATATATATATTAAAGAAGTGATAGTACGTGGCTGACAGCTCCAGCTAAGAAACCTGAAAGGACGGGAAAAGTTAAGTATTGAGCCTAAGTGACAGTATTAATTAAAGATAGGAGCTGGACCGTGCAAGATTGCACTTATACATACATCACATATCATATGCAGCCTCGTGGTTCTTCTACTTGACTTCATTTCTTTTTATGCCCTCATATTTCCCTTTCATTTTACCCTCCTCCTGCATCTTATGCTGTTCTTATGCTAGCCTATCCCTTATTTTTCTCCCTGGATTTTACAGTGATTTTATCTATTCCTTAAATTCAAATATGCTCCACTTATCATGGGCCATTGAGAGATTTCCCGCTGTGACATCCCATAAGGTCATATTCCCCGTAGGACATCAAAAGCAGCAGTAGTAGGGGATTTGACATCAGAGGGTGGGCTTACCCTACAGATGCCCAGTGACCTTCATGGGGAGGGATCTTGGCCCTTTAGGTACCCTTCTTGGTAGGTGCCCCCCCTGGGGACTACTCATGTCCGTACACTACACTGAGATCTTGGCGGGAGGAATGGAACGACAGTATACGAAAATCTGTGTTAGAAAAAGGATGTGAGTGTTGGGGGGAGAGCTTTCTTATGGATGAGAAGGACGGTCTACTCAGGGGGAGGCCAGTTCGAAATGACATGCCTTTATGTTCTGATATGGTGACGTAAACAGCGTGAGGGTGACCCCATGTACCTTGCTTGGCAGCTAGGACAGGTAAATAAATACATTACAGAGTGGCCACTCCTAGGTTATTTTAAGAAGTTATAAATAGTGTTATTTATTTGGAGGTAATTTTAATTGTTTTCTGATGTCAAAACTTAATTTCCCCATATGTGATCCCTCTTAACAGTTGGTACAGTAATGGGTATCCATTTGTAATTTTTTTTTTTTTTTTTTTTTTTTTGAAAAATAATTTCATCATGGAAAGTAGATCAGCTGCATAGGTTTTTATGCTATTGATTTTGTATATATATATATGGGGTATAACTAAGGAAATGGAGTCCGAGGCCAGTGAAGGTCGCTTTACGGTATATGAAAGAGGCCGTTATCATTGGTAACAACGGTATCCAAAAAAGGTAGTTGGTTGTTATGTTGTGTTTCGTGGGTGAATCTAATACTCGGGTGTTTGGAGTTCAGTTAATTTAGAAAGAGATTTCCGTGTGTGACGGATGTCTGAAAAGAACGAAAGTCTCATCAATGTATCGTCGGTTGTGTAAAGGTTTGAATTCTGGCGGGCACTGCTCAAGCCATTTATTTTCATGGCAGCAAAGAAATGCGTTGCCGTAGGAAGGGCCAGTGGGGAGTCCATAGCTACCCCGTTGGTTTGGGTATAAAGAAAGTCATCAAAAGTGAGCACTGAATGGTGGGCGGCAAGATCCAGTAATTTTTTGAAGTTGTCTTTTGTAAAGCCAATTGAAGCAAGGTTGGACGTGTCTAAATTCTTTACTATTATATCTGTGGTTTCATGAAGAGTGACTCTATGTCAAAACTCGCCATGGTGATTGGTTATTTAAAGTTAAGAGATGTAATTTCATTAGCAAACGATGCAGAACTTTCTATAGTATACTGACTGGCAATTAATATGATGGTCACAAAATATTGCAGTGTTATAGTTAAAGGTGCCAATAGAAGAGATATTAGGGTCTTAGTGGAATATTTGGTTTGTGCACTTTCGGGGTGACCGAAAAATTTACAGGAAGTTATAGGTTTTCGTTAAGGGACGCTTTGATGGTACGAAGTAACCTTTTTAGTTTGTCCTCTAAGTACAGTAAGTGGGTGGAAACATCAACAGTGATTCTTTATGATTTTGTGCGATCACCAAGAGTATTGAGCAATTTGTGCTGACGGTCGCATTTTTTTAAAATTACGACTCCACGACCTTTGTCAGGTTTGGTGATGATAATACTGCTGTCATTTTTAAGTGACTGCAGAGGTGACATGAGGACATCAGAATCATTATCTTGTTTCACTTGGCGTGAGAATTCTTAGCTATGCTTGCTATATTGTTGGTAACATTGTTGAAGTTGTTTTTGTAAATATCACAGTTCCCCATAGCTTTTCAAAATACAGGTAAAACTTATGAAAAACAACTTTTTGTTCAAATATATATATATATGTTTGTGTGGATACATACATACATATATATATACATATATATACATACATTTACATTTATATGTCAATCGTAAGCATCGGTGAGCAAAACTATGTAAGCCTATATAAAGCAGTTAAAGTTAGTTACATGGAGAGAGAGATTACCAGTTAGTTACATGGTATATATTCACAAAAAAAAAAAAAAACTGAAGAAGCATAAATTCCATTATTACTGAGAACAAGATATCGAACTTCGGGAGGACTACATGGAAGTGAGTAGGGTTAAGTTATAAGTCAGAGGGACAGCACTTATAATCCTAGAGTGAATTCCCTGTAGAGTGGTCAGATAAGTGGGTTAAAGGTTAGAGTAGGTAATAAACACGCATAAACAAGCGAACGATTAGCGCGAGATGTATAGGAAAAATAGTAACAGAACAAAGAAAATACAATGATATATATATATGTATCCACAGAATATAACTGAATACACAAGTAGTAATAATGTAATTACCAATCGGTATACAATATAAAGAAGAAGAATATATAATTAAATGAATATGCCAACAACAAACATTAATAATATACACGAGAACAATAGAACATAACAATAATAAACTTGAACGGAATTTTTGTTCTGTGTGAAAATAAGATATATTAAACCGTGTAATGTGAGGACAAAATGATAATAGACAGAAACAACATTAATAACACAATATATCAATTAAGGAATGCTTAAGGCAGCGAAATGAGATGGGAGGGTGGCATTACAGGGTAGTAGGCGAGTTAGCATTAGCGTTTTGAGGTTCTATACACCGTTGCCATCACATGTCAACGAGAGAGTTTCTTGGGCACCGCTTGCCACCAGATATCAGCAAGAAAGGGTGGCCTTAGTGCAGGCGAATGAAAGGGTCCTGGTTTGTCGAGTTTATTACCTAAGGTAAATGTGAGACCCCAAGAGACACCCATATACCAGGGGTCGAGAACGAGGTGGTAGAGCTGGACCCTGTGTGGCTTGGTCCGTCTGCCTTGTCTCTCCCTTTCTGTGAGGAAACGTGCCCTTTTACGTGGCGGTTTCCTGCGAGAACGAATGCTTAGTTGCATCGTAGAAGTGCCAATGGAGGAAAGGCAGCTGCCAGGGACATAGGTGTGAAAGTACCATCCGAACTTGCTATGTATTGTTTACAATATACATCTACATATATGTGTGTGTGTGCGTGTGTATACTCTTACACACACACACACACACACACACACACACACACACACACACACATATATATATATATATATATATATATATATATACATATATATATATATATATGCTTATATGTATTTATATATACATATATATAACTATATATATATTTTATTTATTTATATGCATATACATATATATACATATGCATATATATATATATATATATATATATATATATATATATGTATATATATGCTTATATGTATTTATGCATATAAATAAATAAATAATACATATATAGTTATATTTCTATATATATATGTATGTAAATGTAAGAGTATACACACGCACACACACATATATATAGATGTATATTGTAAACAATACATAGCTTATATATATATATATATATATATATATATATATATATATATACATATATATGCATATATATATACATATATATGCACATATATATGCATATATATATATGTATGTATATTTATATATATATATATATATATATATATATATATGTATATATATATGTATATATATATATATATGCATATATATGTGTATATATGTGTATATATATATATATATATATATTTATTTATGTATATATGCATATATATATTTATATATATGCAAATATATATATATATATATATTTATATAAATATATATATGCATATATATATATGTATGTATCTTTCCATCTATCCGTATACTTGTTTTATCAGTATATCGATATTTTAATCTAACATTAGATCTATCTTTCTGTCTTTTTTTTTTTTTTATCTATCTATCTATCCATATATATGTATGTGTGTGTGCATATACATATATATGCATGTGTATGTACATTTATATATATGTACACTCGCTAAAAAAAAGTATCTTTATTCGGAACGAGATGAAACTGAAACAATCACTTGGAGTTGATTCGGAAAGGTTAAAGGTCAGAGCAGATGGAGCGTTTGATTAGTGTTTCGGAGTTGATATTGTATCATGGCAATATTAGCAATGGAGACTTCATACACCATTTGTAATGTCATAATTACATTTTACTCTGAGGGATTATTAAGACCCGAAATATCAACAAAACCTGGTATTTTGAAGCCAACCGTGTCTGTGGATCCACCAGAGACAAGATGGAGGAAGATCAAGGAAATGTCATTCAAAACAATAAATCACTGTGCTAGATAAATGACAAATAGGAAGCTTGCATTGCAGTGCATGAATATTACGAGCTAGTGAAAACCATTTGTTACTCAATGGCAACACTCCTTACAGATGACTGGATTTGAGAAGGGGGTGTGGCAGATAGTAATTTACTACTTAATTATTTTCATTATTTTTTTAAACAATCCATAACTACTGCAAGGGATGCAGATCCCTTTAGTCCTGCAGGTAACATCCGGTGGGATTTGCCATTACGATGCAGTACTCAGTCTGTCAAAAACCGCTGCGATGTTTGAGTGGATGCACAGCAGCGGGGTCGGGGAGTTGATGGATGCCGGTCCCGGCAGATTTTTGGGTTATACCGGCGTGGAAATCTTGGACGAGATATTTCTTCCATCGGTGAGGGCCCGATCCACAGCCAGTTTATCTCGTTTAGGGTAACAGCCCCATTCACATGAAGGTGTGACTTGGCAACACCCCAAGATTACACTGTGCTACATCCACCCAAATCGCCATATCTCAGTCCCATTGAAAATATTTGGGCAGCCTTGGGCAGAGACTTCTCCCAAGATCATACCCGCAATCATCATATCGCCCTTACTAAAGCAATTACGGCATGGAAGTAATTGTGCTTCCACACAGAATTGCCAGCATTCGAAATACTAAAAGTATTACAAATTTCAAAACCTATTTTTTTTATGTAGCCGAGCGAAGTGGGGGGGGGGGGTGATGCCCCTCGTAAGGGAGTCACAGCACTTTTTGCAAGTTTCTTCGTCATAGCACATTGTTTTTTTCCCAACTGTTACAGATGTGCCGGTTAAGCATTCCTTGAAAAAATATTAATACAATTATATTAATATTAATTAATATTAATACAATTTATATCATTACTGTTATTGTTGGCACTGGTGTTATGATTATTAAAGTGTTATTAACATCTTGGTAGCATTTAAGACAATGAAATAATAAAAAAAATCCAAAAGTCATGGAAAAGGGTAAAGAGGTGAGATAGGTAGTATTAATAACTGACTCCTTGGTGACTAAGCAATTGTATAGTAATCTATGTGAAGTACAATAAATAAACTTTTATTAGTGTGGCCATGGCATGTATTCTTGGGTTAAGTCAGAAAGAGTAGAGATACTTTTTTATCGAGTGTACATATATTTATATATATATATATATATATATATCATATTATATATATTATATTCACATATACATATATACAGATATCTAAACTTCAGTATATGTGTATACATAAATAGGAGTTTCACGGAGTCCACATCTGTCTAGCGCCGGTAACCGCTAACACCTGTACAAAGCCTCCACAGTTTCTCTTTCGCGTTAGTATTGATCGTGTTTTCACATCGTAACTAGTGGCACTCCCTGAGGTAAGACTTGTTATAAACAGAGATGATTAGACAGATTAACTGAAGTAAACAGACAGACATTCAGAGATAAATAGACAGGCAGATAGACAAGAGATAAATAGACAGACAGACAAGCAGATAATAGTGTGAGGGACCATTCAAGTACACAAGCAAGACGCCAAAAGCACAAAAAACACCACTTCACCAAACATGAAAGAATGAGTCCCTGTGATAAAGAAAGTTATATCGCTCTTATCACTCGGCAAATTCTGAGAAACTGGTGATAACAGCGAAGAGAGGACAGCGTGACCATTCGTTTTCCTCTCATTGTTGTAATTTTAGGGTTGTTTTTGTTGTTTTCATTGTCTTTATTTCTTATTTTATGGTGCGTTTCACTGTTGTTTACGTTTTTGTTTTCATTATCGTTGTCCTGGTTGTTTTTCTTGTCTCCTTCGTTTTCATGGTTTATTTAAATGTTGTTTATATTTTTGTTTTATGATTTTTGTCATTTTCATGGTCGTTTTCACACACACACACACACACACACACATACACACACACACACACACACACACACACACACCAAGAGAGAGAGAGAGAGAGAGAGAGAGAGAGAGAGAGAGAGAGAGAGAGAGAGAGAGAGAGAGAGAGAGAGAGAGAGAGAGAGAGAGATATGCATGTACAATTCAAATATTAATAAGGACATGCCTTCTGACCTTAAATGGGGTAAAATGATCTGCTTTAATTAAATTTGGGTTAAGGAGGAAAGTAAGAATATTATTCAGGATTTAGTGTCTTTCTGGTGTTCAACCCATGAGTCAAAAATAGCTTATATTGTATCTGAAATAATAATACCGATTTTTAATCAATAGTGAATAATAATATTGATATTGAAGAAAAATAGCTGAGTGAGAATTATGTAGGTGTTATTCTAAAGTCAACTACAAGAAAATTGTAGCCAAGATATTCTAGCGCCTGTTTTTAATTAGAAAAAATCTAACTAAGGTGTCTGAGAGAACTGCAAAGAACACGTACATCCAAGTAATGAAAACAAATACTATTACATGTACAAAATATGTGTGGCGGAGCGTTCGAGAGATAGAACTTGCCTGTACCTCTGCTTCTAAGCATGATATCGGTGTTGCGTGGTATAAAGGAAGAGCGCAATCGATGACTGCAGGTGTGCGGGGTCTCTCGGATGAAATAAAAAGACTCACCTGCGGCCTACTTTTGTGCGCTACAAAGAATACGTTCGGACGGAAATCTGTAGCGCTACTGTGATACTCAAATATAAACATTAACCCACAGGAGCTTTACTACCACCTCCCGGGACCATAGCGTTTGTGCGCCACACAAAAAAATACAATAACGCGCTACGGCCGTTCCGTTGAAATTGTGCGCTTCGTTGCGCTACGAAGTCCCAAACGGAACGCAGGGCGAGTTTATCTCTCT
>NC_061833.1:12317285-12337285 GCF_019202785.1 Penaeus chinensis
TCCCCGGGAAAATAATCGAACGCATCATAACACACAGACTAAACATACACCTTGAAACAAACATCTATTGCCCTCGCCTACGAGGAAATAGCCCTCAGCCTCACCAACAAAAAACAGACAAGCATCATTCTCAGGGTCATCAGCAAGGCATAATGGACTAAAACACAAAATCATAAACCTACATTTACCACCCAACTTCACCTGCCTACTGGAGTTGGTACATAATGCTAGACTTCGACTTAATCCCTCTAAGTGCCAGATAGCAGTTCGGGAATTTAAATTTTTAGGCTTTGTTTGTTCACAGGATGGTATTGCACCTGACCCCAAAAAAGTTAGAGCAATTAGTGAGATGGCTAGACCCAAAGATGCTAAGGGAGTTAGACGAGTCTTAGGGGCTGCTGGATTTTTTTGACGTCATATTTCTAAATTTGCAAAGATTGCCGCTCCACTCACTAACCTGACTCGTAAGAACGTCAAATTTTCTTGGTCTGATACAAGTCAAAAAGCCTTTGAAGAACTTAAGTCTGCACTTGTATCTGCACCTGTGCTACGTAATCCTGACTACAGTTGTCCATTTGAAATTCATGTTGATGCTTCTAAGGTCGCAATTGGTGCATGTCATATGCAGAGAGACTGTGAAGGTGTTCCACATGCTATAGCTTATTTCAGTAGGAAAATGAGAGGTGGTGAAGGTCGCTACAATGCCACTGATAGTGAAGCATTGGCAGTGGTTGAATCAGTTCGAGCTTTTGATCCATATGTATATGGGAAAAAGTTCATTATCTATACAGATCATAAACCACTTACTTATGTGTTCTCTAGGCAAACCAAAAGTAGGCAGATGTCCAGATGGAGTGTTGATCTACAGCATTATGATTATGAAATAAAATATCACCAAGGAGCTGTTCACCACGTCCCTGATATGGTTTCAAGAGCAGCCATTGCAACTGTTGCAGCATCCAGTCAACTTGAGTCTAATGATCCAGAGGTTCTTCGTGCAAAGCAAGAAAAAGATCCTGTATGGGCTGAAGTAATCAAATATCTAGAGGGAGGATCTTTACCAGCAGTAAAGTTACCAGCTTCCATTTCAGTATTTGAATTGGCTAACGGTGTACTCTACCATCTGAGAGAGATGCCAGATCGTATTCTTCGTCGTGTCGTTGTGCCCCAGCATCTGAGAAGATCTGCCATGCATCTTGCTCATGCTTCACCACTTGCTGTTCATCCTGTTTTTAGAACTTTAAATAAGGCTAAACAGTTATTCTTCTTCCAAAACATGCTTGCTTATGCTAAGAAACACGCCCTTTTCACATGTCAACACAGAAAAGGGCATGCTTCCAAGAATGCGCCTCTTGCATCTGCTCCAGTCGTGTCAAGACCTCTTGAGCGAGTTTCTGCAGACCTTATCACTCTACCTACAACACCAACAGGAAATGCGTATGTGCTCGTTCTTGTTGATCATTTATCTCGCTTTTTAGAGCTAATTCCATTGCCTAACAAAAGGGCGAAGACCACTGCTCAAGCAATCATTGAAAACTTCATAACTGTTAATGGGCCGCCACTTGAACTGCAAACTGATGGAGGTGCTGAGTTTAAGAATGATTTACTTGTAGCTGTTTTAGAGGAACTTCATGTTACCTTTAAGTTGACTGTCCCTTACATGCCGCAAAGCAATGGTATTGTTGAAAGAACAAACCGAGTAGTGAAGGATGCACTTGTCAGTTTGTGTGCTAGGGAACCTCATTATTGGGATGAAGTATTGCCTCAGGTGAGATTTGCTCTGAACACCTCAATTCACCGGTCCGTTTTGGATCAGCCTATACATCTCGTCCTTGGTCATCAGGTTGATTTTCCCATAGGACTTACAGAACGGCCAATATACGATGAAACTGAACCATCTGTTCTCAGGGAAAGATTGCAGCTTGCTTGGGATGCTGCACAGGAAGCTTCGAATTAAAGCCAGAGCAGCTTGGACAAGGGATTATATCAAACGTGTGCGAAAAAAATGTTGCTTTTAAAGAAGGTTCTCTTGTCTTAACCAAAGTGTATAAACGGGCAAATACATTGTCTCCGAGATGGTCTGGTCCTGCAAGGATAATTAAGAAAGTTGGTCCTATAGTGTATCTTGTGAAAGATTTATATGGTGCAGGAAAAGAGAGAAAAGAGCATGTGAACTATCTTAAACCATACTTTCAGACATCAGAATTACAACTCCCTCATCATGCTGTTGATGTTGAGGATGCTGACCCAGATGACCCACTCCAGATTCCCTTTGGTGTTGCCTTATTAGCTGCTTGTGCAACAGAAGGCCAAGATTATTCAGTTTTGTGTTGCCAGGATAGTACACTTTCATTGAAGTGTACGGTACATAACATTCATATTATATTGTATTTTGTATTGTATTTTATTGTATATTGTATTTCATTATATTTTACTCGTGTATTTTTATGCTTCAGAATTAGCATTGCCTGAATCCTGAATGCTGAATTAATGTATTACTGAATGAATGGCATTTTATGGTAAATGTTTTATGGTGAATATTCTTCCAGGTCGTCTGTTCCAGTTATCATATTATTCATGTATTGCGCATTGTATCCCCTGACTTGACCTTTTGATTTCTGCCATATCCTTGAATATCTATCGCTTGTACTTTTCGCATGTCCTGTCTGTGTACGAATGCAAGAGAACAATTACGTGGACGTTCGTTGCATGTGGACGTCCTCCGCTGCCTTGTGACATTCCCGCTCGACGCCCGTGGTCCCCGCCAGAACATCGAACGCGCAACCAACGATGCACCTGAAGCTGTCGCCTGAAGCAGTCACATCGAGGCAGCTTCGGACTCCTGACCCCGCGGGTGGTTGTAGTGACATGGATTGCAGCCTCCACGTCAAATGACCATCCAAGCGGCATCCGAACGTTTGGCGCCACCGATATTAAAGGATGCCTGGTGCCGTATACACAAACAGAAGAGATGCCAAAACCCCCCTATTTTATTAAATTCTATTTTATTATCTATCGTAAATTCTATTTCATTTCCATTTATCTGTCCACGATCTAGGTGCAAAATTCCGATCTACAGTATATCATATCGTTTTTAAAATGTCCAGTGCGCATCCCCTAATTCTAATTTTAAGTAGCCACAATCCCCACACCCACGTAAATAGCCAGCGCTAGTTTCCCACAGGGGATTCTGCAGCCTACCTTTGTTTCCAAAGCGCCGCTCTGGACTCTGTTTATGAAAACAAAAACCCCCACTGTGATTTATTGCTTCGTGTTTTATCATGTCTTTTTAAATAAAGCGTATGTTTTAAATGTCTATATCTTATTTTATGCCTTAGGAATATCCATCCTATCCACCATAGTTTAAATAATAATCTAACGTACTAAAGTTAAATAAAGTAGTTAGCATAACTGCTTGCCCCAGTTAATGAGTGATGCTCGCGCTACCACAGGTCACGCTTTGAGAAATCTACCTTGTTGTAACTACGTACAAGCTGGGCGCCCTTGTTAGTGAGACGCTACAATCCCACCGCCATGATAAGCCCCGAGTGTCGGAGAACAAAATGAGACGGCCATTAAAATCTGACACAGGCCGGGTCATATAAAGAAGGTCCGGGCAAAACTAGAACTCCGCAAATCTCAAAGTAAGTTACCACAGCTTGTCACTTTGCCAGCCTCAGCCCGCTAGTGGTCGTGGGATCAGCGCTGACGCACTATAAACGGAGAGATTTCAAGGACTAAACATCTTGCTACGGACTCTGACTCGATTGCCTTTGATTATGGGAGTGCACTCGTGCAATTGCATAAGGCAGACACGCGAGTCAGAGGACGAGCATGATGGAGATGTTCTACGGAAAAAAAGAGAAAAAATAAATAAATAAATAAAAAAAAAATAAAAAAAAAAACAATAAAAGGCCATATATATATTAGGTTCTTTTTAAATATTATACTCCTAACCATAACCAGCCGCCATTTATGCCCGTTGTACATATTTACAGTTACTTTGTTACTCTGCTTTTCGTTCGTCTCTTTTGCACCATTATTCTCTTTCGTTTAATGTTATTACTGTTTTGTTCCTATCACCCTTTATCACCATTATTATATTATTTTATCCAATTAATTTATCTATTTTTTTATGCTCTCCTTTCGTCCCCTCCCACTTTGGAAAGACAGACCCAGTTGTCACATCAATCATTTCCCCAACAGATGAAAACTTGTACACTTGATCCGGCTCCCTATCGCACGATATCCAGATATGCCATTGTATTTTACCAGCCATTTCACCACATCATCATCACCCTCTACCTTTTCCTTTCTTAGTGCTTTTCTCCTTCCTCATCCATTCTGTTCGCCATGTTATTTCTATGTTTCTGTTACATCTAAATAAAACACAATATAAAAGTACATCAAATAAAATCAACTAAAAAGTAGAAATAAATAGAGCAACAAAAAATTCCGTTCTTGTTCACTTGTTCAACCGTAAAAGTAAAATAACATAGAAAATAACAAAAATAAAATCTAAAAAAAGTACTTACTTGTTTTTGTTCTTGTTCAAATATAAAGTAAAACAAATAATGCTAAAAATAAATAAATAGATAAATAAAACATAATAAAAATAAAATCAAACAAAAATCTTCCTTGTTCTTCGTTAAGTATTGATAATAATAATAATAATTCCTGTTCATTTATTTTGCCAACATAAAAATAAAATATAGAAAGTATAAAAATAAAGTCACAAATACGTTCTTGAGTTCACTTATCATAACACTTGCCTCCTTCTTCTCCAAATGATGTTAACAAAAACAATGCCGCTAGTCCTGAAACAGCTCGATAGAGAGTTGGTAAAAGAGGCGCCGGAAAATATCAAAGAAGAACTTGGGAGAAACCTCCCAGGCAACAAAATCGGCAATATTTTCGTTATGAAAAAACAGTACTTAATGAAAATACAACTCTCGGACCACCAGACAGCTGCCAATATACAAGAAAAAGGACTCTATCTATTCAATATATTCATCAGCCCTAAACAAATAGACCCCAAGCGGTTCACGAACATAGTGTAATGCTTGCATTGCTACCGCTACGGGCACTAACAAAATAACTGCCCAGACAAAGAAATGTTCAGAATGCGGGTCAAATACCCACAACTACAGTGACTGCCAATCAGAGGTCAAAAGATACCTAAACTGCGGTGAAGGACACCGAACTCAGGCAGACTCTTGCCCCATAAGAAATGAGGCAATGAAGAAAGCCAAAAAGAAGAAAAGAAAGAAATACCCATTAAAAGGGTAACAGAACAAACAGTCAAACAAACAATAGCTGCCACACATAACGCATGGCTGAAACCACTAATGAAAGAAATTAAGGAGAATGAGAAATACTAAAAGGAACCATAGATAATACTACAATTGCCTGACAACCTATCTATGGGAATCATGACGGCATTAATCCATGCTCATTTACAAAACATCATGGAGCCAGGTCTCGGTTTTAGACACCATGCCAAAAATGTATTAAAAAAGAACAACCAACCAGATCTCGATCTCGGGAACGGAGATTCCTTGGGGATCTTCAAGGTTCTCCCAACAAGTACACTAAACACCACAACAGAGACCACAATTACACACTCCACAGTCTCACCACGTCAACCAGATCTCGGCCAACAGGACGAGCCAGAGACTGAATTTTTCACTGCACCACAAAGGAAACCAACACCAACACCAAACCCAACTCCCATCACCTATACGACCACGTTCACTCAAAACAGACACGCACAACACCCAAAACCAAAGCAAACACAAGCAGTCACACCCAAAACAACACAAGTATACCGCAAACACACAGACGATCTTACAAACTCAGAGGTCGATGATCAGACCGCCATAGGGTCGGTTATGACCTCAATCCCTAAGCATATGGCATCCGCCTCTTTGCCGCGGAGCCCTCACGCTACAAACACCTTCACATATAACAACTTGCACACGAGATACAACGCGGTACAATTAAATGGATATACACAAACATCACATACCAAAACCGCATTCACGAACAAAAAATCACACAGCACCTACACGCAGGAAACATCTTCATCCAGCCAGACATGATCAAAAAGATCAAACAACCAAACCTTGAACACTTACAGAACGGCTGGTACAACACATCCAAGTAACACCATGGCTGCAACACATAACACATTACACTCACGCCTCACGATCATACAACATAATGTACACACATGGACATACAGACAAAGACAAGAACTCTGCAGCCAGTACAGACAACACGACCCTGATATCATACTCATACACTCACACTCACTCAAACACCCACAAACAGTAAAAATATTCAACTACAACACATATACATCCAATAAAACAAACGAAAGCAATGACGGTATAGCCATTGCTGTCAAACAACACGTCAAACACAAAATACTAGATACTTTCACCTCAGAACTCAGGGCCATTGAAATAGACACCCCTCACGGACCCATTATCATCGCCACCGCCTATATCCTCCCACTCAGACCTTAAACCAACCAACCTGATCTCTTTCCAGCTCCTGCGACACCAAAAACAACATACATAATGGGAGACTTCGACGCACACCACAGATTTTTTGGATACTGGCAGACTCATCCACCTCGGCCCAGACGCCCGCACATTCATACATACTGTAAGAGTGGCGCTCGTCACCGCAGCCTCCCGTAACGGCGGGCATCCCGCGACCCGTTCGCTTTCCCGCACCCGGGAGTCACCTTTGAGTGTGTCAGCCGCCGCCGCCGCATCGTTGATACACTTTCACGCAAACATTTAAATCTTCACTCACGGTTTTAGGGGATTTAGATTTCTTTTAGTTATACCCGTTTGGGTTTAGTTTTCTTTGGTTTTATTTTGTTTTACTTGCCATTCAGTATATTTTATGTTCGGTAATATAATTTACTTTAATTCTGTTTTAATGAGGACGCGTATTTCTATTGTTATTATATGTCATATTATTTTAACTTACGCGTTTTTATGATTGAAAAGATGTATAGCCGTGACGTCACGGCATGAGTGTAACCCTGCTTGGCGCGAAAATAAACAGTCGGTGCCCACACTTGGTCGAAGAAGGATTCTGTCTCTCCTTACCCTATTCATTTATGACTGAATTCCAGCCGGCTCCTGCGAACAACGGAGCCCGCCCGATACTTCAGGGAGAGGAAAAGTTACGTGTCCTGACAGTTCCCTTATTTTGACTAATAGGAGTTGTGTTCACTTAATATATATAATGATAATCAGAAGAGGTAATTCTAATTTTCATATTTCATTTTCTACCTGATTTTATCTTATATTAATTTTCGATCACTTGTTTATTGCCTTAATTGAGATTTTCTCTATATATGTATATATATATATATATATATATATATATATATTTGTTTTTGTTTTTGAGAGCCCTCTGAAATGATACGATGCTCACGTGTTCCTAGGACCCCTCCTTTGCCCGCTACCACTCTCATGGGGTTCTAGGTCTTTCAGGGGGGAATAGTTAACCATCCTTAAATTGCGCAAGGCATCCCCCTGGGCTACAGAGCCGCGTACTCTCACAGGATATTTTTGGTGATCAGCGGTGGGATCGTTTCAGCCTTTCTTTTACGAGTGGCGCTCTCCGTTATCACGTGCAGCAAAGTTCACTCATGGTAGGTTATATTGCATGACCTTAATAGTTTCGGTGAGCCATTTTTTTTCCCATTTATTTATTCCCCTTATTTTTTTCTCTACTATGTGCACCTGGTTCTCTTGCACTTCGTTTTTTTTATAGTTTCATATTTTAATTGGTTTTGCTTTTAAGTGTGATTATTTTGGTCTGTTTGCTGTTCTTTCAAAAGTTCTTTTATACCCAGTGGCCTTTCTGTTTTCTATCTTTAAGGTTTTCTTTTAGTATTCAGACTCGTTTTTCTTACTCTTCTCTCGATGTTTTTTTTTCTGAAAGTTACTTTCCAGCTTTATTTGTTTTGTTTTTGTGTTTGGCTCACGTAGATTAGACTTACCTATTTGTCATGTGCATTTAATGTGTTTTCCTTTGTTGAAACACTTAATCCAATTTGATACCCTAAACTGTCAGTGGTCACCCATTGTTTTGCTTGATATTTTTTGTCTGTTTGTCTGCCTTTTTGTTTTTCCTGTGTAATATGCCCAGAGAAAGGGCACGCGAAGAACGTTACCACAGACTACAAGAGCGCCGCAACCTAATAATGTCTACTAGCCAGCCAGCGCCTACTAGCCAGCCAGTATCTAGAGCGTCTTCTCCCGCAGCCAGCTCCTCGAATCCGGACATTCGACGAGCAGTCCAGGTGATGGAGGGCGAAATAACCCTCTTTGAAGAACTGATGGGCAAGATCAACGACCTCTGCTCAGAATTCAGGGACTTTAAGGAGCGGAGCAACCAAAGGTTTGAACAACATGAAGAGGCCCTGCGGCAGCGTGAGGGTGGTGAAAGAGCGACGCCGACTACTCCAGCTGAAGATGCCCGTCTGAAAGAAAGGGACGACATCATCCAAGATCTGCAGAACAAGCTGGAGCAGCAATCCCGAACACTAAATGAAGTCCGCCAGCAGCTCGAGCAGGCTCGGAGAACCCCACGTGCTGACCCACCTCAAGAGTTTGAAAGGGAGCGAGATATTGAGGCCCTTCGCCAGCAACTTCATCAACAGGATGTAGGACCGCAGGAGGCAGACAGACTGGCCAGAGCTTCTACCAGGCCAGCCGCAGAAGTTCTCGGTTCCATGGGCCGTCATGACCACAGTGCTGAAATATATGCGGCACCACGTATCCCTAGCCATCAGTTGCTGTCACTCCCAGCTCACCCTCCAGCTTCAGCCATTCATCCGTCTGACTCAACACACCAGGGAGACCACGTGCCTACGTCACGGCCAACTTTGCCAGATCGCAGCCTCCCCCCTCGGGTCTGCCATGACCCTTTTTCATCTCAGTCTTCAGGTGCTGCAGTGAACTACTATCTCTCCCGAGAGAAGGTTCCAAACTTTCGCGGAGATGCCCCAGCCTCTCAGCCTCTCCGAAAGAATCAAGAGGTGGAAGGGTGGATACGTGCCTTGGAAAATATAGTGAAGCCAGCAACATCAGAGGCGTACATACAAGCAGCCAGGGCTAGCTGCAGAGGACCTGCAGAGCTTCTAATCAATTCACCACTGTTCGACAGCTTCACAGATTGGCAATCCTTTAAAGCTGCATTGCGCAACAAGTTTCGTGGAACATATACAGCGGCGGATTTTTATAAGGTGTTGTATAACATCCGCCTTGCTCCATCCCAAGCACCTATGGATTTCTTCCTACAGCTGGAGGGGAATGTTTACCAGGGGTATAGAGATCATCCTGAGGCTATAGGCGACCCTTCACAACTGGTCAAAAGGGTCTTTTTGAGTGGTCTTCCGTCCTGGCTTCGTGATTTTCTGGCACTCAAGGAAGATGGCAGCCCTTCCCAGGTGGCCGAGGCAGCTCAGCGCATATGGAATTCACGGCATGGAATTCAGCACTCTACAGCACCTGCTCCAGATCCTGAGCTCCCAGCTCCATTTACCAGTCGTCCTACCCGTGCACGTGACGCATATGCCATGCCTGTTGAAGCCACTACTCCACACGAACCCCAGGACAGATGGTGCGCGTATCATCGCCTGGCCACACACGATACCGTGGAATGCCGTGCCCGAGCCCGAAGGTCCTCTGCCTCCCCACCTATGACCAGGCGTTGTTTCCAATGTCGAAGTTCACAGCATTATGTCAGAGAGTGCCCCTTTCGCCCAGGCCAGGGACCCGTTGCTCCCAGAACCACTGGCCAAGAAGAACCAGGGGGCACATACCATGATAGCTACAACCGACCAGAAAATGGTTTCTGTGGTAACAGCTCCGGGATCCACAGGTCGACCACTCGTGCCACTCAATCTTAACGGCACCACTGTCATCTGTTTCCTTGACACAGGCTCAGAGGCGACTATCGTCAAACCCAGGACCCTTCAGCTAGTTGACCCCCATGGCACCATGCGACGTAAAGATCCAGTTCGCGTTCTCAAGGGTGTTGCTGACCAGCCCCTCGATACTGTTGGCGAAGTGATGCTCTCTTTTTGCCTTGCCCCCAACATGAAAATACGGCACCAAGTCGCTGTTTGTGATGCGAAATTCCCTGGAGACGTCCTCCTGGGGATGGACTTCCTCCGTCGAACAAGCTTTAACCTCTCATCTGATGCTGAGGGCAGGTCCTGTCTAGTTATTGAAGGCCAGCCATTCCTAGTGACCTACACTGACTCTCCTACCATGCAAATCAGCGTTGTGTCTGCAGAAGCTACCGGCTTGATGCAGCCTACGAATACAGGGTGCAGCACTGCTCCAAATAAACACGCAGTGGACCTCTCAACAGCAGCAGTACACCTTCGGAAGACGATAGAACTCCCACCACACACCGGGTGCTTTGTTGAAGGCATCATTAGCAGATCTGGACCCCCCGATGGCGACATCATGATTACACCCCAAGTGCCCGCTTTGTCCATCTCGCCCTACATGGTTACCACTGCCACAGAACGCCAGTGTCCTGTGTGGACAGTCAATGACACGGCAAGAGTGGTACGTTTGACACAGGGGACACGCTTAGGAACAGTGACGGCTGTGGAAAGGATATATACATCTAAGGACACACCCCCAGATCCTGGTGATCCTGTTGAGAGTTCTGACCCCTTCGAGAGCTCATTAGAGGATGTAGACTTTGACTGGGAGGAGGATAGTTTCGACCTGATGCATGGATTGTTTGATTTTGGCTATGAAGATGAAACTGCCTGCAATCATTGGGATCTACCTCCTTCTCAGGCACTTGCCGCTGTTGCATCAGTTGACACCAGAGCAGATGAGGTATCACAAGATGAAGAACCTGTCGTCAACTTGGAACACCTGGAACAGGCCCAGCGTCAGGAGCTACAGGAGCTTCTCCGACGCTACAAGGTCCTTTTTGATGGTGGTGACCAGGCTGTAGGACATATACCGGACATTCAACACCAGATTGACACTGGGAACGCAACCCCCATTTGTACCCGCCAGTGGCGACTCCCTCAAGCTACCCGTCAGATCATTCGTCAGCAGTGTGATAGCATGCTTCAGGCTGGGGTTATAGAGCCCTCCTCATCACCATGGCTTAGTCCAGTTGTGCTGGTAAGAAAGAAGGGTGGTGACCTACGGTTCTGTGTCGATTATCGGAAGGTAAATTCGGTCACAACGGCAGATACGTATCCTTTACCTCGTATAGATGAGCTTATCGATGAGCTGGGCTCAACGGATACATTTACAACCCTAGACGCAAAGGCAGCTTATTGGAGCATTGACGTTCATGCAGATGATCGACCTAAGACTGCCTTCAGTGATGGGTACCGGCTATTCCAGTTCTGCCGCCTCCCCTTTGGTCTAAGTACAGCCCCATCGACTTTCCAAAGGACTATGAATTTGATATTGTCACCAGTCTTAGGCCGTCACACCTTGGCCTATCTGGATGACATCATTGTCTATTCACGGGGTTTCTCTCAACACCTGCTTGATCTGGAGGAGACCCTGAAGCTTCTGGCAGCAGCAGGGTTGAAGCTGAACCTTGGTAAGTGCAGCTTCGCAGCCACCACCATCAACTTCCTGGGGTTCACCATATCCCAAGAAGGGGTGGCACCAAATCAGAGCAAGATAGCTGCCATCAATGAAACTCCTGCACCCAAGACTGTAAAAGAGGTACGTAGGTTCCTAGGGGCCACAGGCTTCTTTCGCAAGCACATCGAAGCATACGCAACCATTGCAGCTCCACTTCACCTCCTCCTTAAGAAAACGCAGCCATGGAGGTGGAACAAGGAACAAGAAGAAGCCTTTAAGGAACTGAAGAGGAAGCTTGTATCAGCACCTGTGCTCAGGCAGCCAGATTTCTCCCGACAATTTGAGCTACACACTGATGCCAGCAGCATAGCCCTTGGTGCAGTGCTCTTACAACGGGATGACCAAGGATTACCACATACTATAGCCTATTATAGCAGGAAGTTGCGGGATGCCGAAACCCGCTACCCTGCCATTGACTGCGAAGCATTGGCAGTGGTTGAGGGTGTTCGGGTCTTTGACCCATACCTGTATGGGCGGAAGTTCTTAGTTCTCACAGATCATCGTCCATTAGTGCACATCTTTAAACATCGTACCAAATCTCCTCGCATGACCCGGTATGCTCATGATCTGTCGTTCTATGACTTCGAGATACGTTATAAGGAGGGTCCCACGAACTATGTACCAGATTTGTTGTCAAGACAGATTGCTCCAATTCACGTTAATGAATTATCAACTCAGGAATTGGCACGGGAACAAATCCAGGATCCTAGATTCCGGGAAATTCTTGCTTTCTTAACAGATGGCACTGTGCCAAAGCGAAAACTGCCTCTTCCACTCTCAGAATTTGAAGAGAAAGATGGGGTCTTGTATCACTTAAAACACCTGCCTGACAAGATTATTTACCAACTGTGTGTTCCAGAGAAACTCCACAAATCGGCCCTGCAAGCTGCACACACCCCTCCACTTGCTATGCACCCAGGGATCTACAGGACATATGAGAATCTCCGCAGCATGTTTTATTGGCCCAACATGCTCCGTGATGTGCGAAAGTATGTGGAACAGTGCACCAACTGTCAACAGTCACGAGGGGTACCCCAGAGAGTTCCGATGGCTGAAGCTCCCCTAGCACTTTATCCTCTTGAACGGGTGTCGATGGACATCCTGGACTTATCGCAGGCACCAATGAGGTGGGGTTTAACCATACTTGACCAACACTCTCGGTATATTCAGATAGTACCTCTGAAAGATATAACGGCATCCAGAGTACATCGAGCATTTCTGGATAACTGGGTGACCTACTTCGGCCCTCCTCGTGTTATCCAGACGGACAACGGGAGACAGTTTATAGCTAAGGTGTTTGAGGAAATGGTAGAAATGCTCCGTACTACCCACCATTTCACAATCAGATACAACCCTCAATCTAATGGTCTAGTCGAGCGCACCAATCGCGTGGTCAAGGCAGCTCTGGCATGTGTTGTAGGAGATCGTCCTGGGGGCTGGCACAAGTATGTGCCAGAATTACGTCTTGCTCTGAATTCTGCTATACATAGATCAACTGGAGAACAACCCATCTACCTACTCACTGGGAGACATGCCTACTTCCCAGTCGGTTCAACTAATGAGGTTGTGTTTAATGATAATGTGGACTTTCAGGAGCGCTTGGGACTTGCCCGACGTGCGGCCGTTACAGCTTCCAGAGACGCCAGAGGCATTTACTCGAAATCCTACAATCGGCGCGCTAGAGGAACCTTCACCCCTGGTGTTGGTCAGTTGGTATGGTTTAAAGAGATGGTACCTCGTCCCCTAGGGCCAAAGTGGCGAGGCCCTGCGCGAGTTTCGAAGAGATTTGGTCCTGTGTCCTTTGAAGTGCAAGACCTGGATTCTGGTAAGGTCCTTCGTGCACATCTTAATCACTTGCGACCTTACCACCCACCAGATGAACTGTCTTATGCTGATGACAACGAGGGACCAGAGGATGACGATGAGAACCCCGAAACTGATCGTTTGGTCGCCCTGCTGACTTCCCACGTTCGAGACTCTTCATCTACTGTTGACACAGATAGGTGCCAATGAGAAAAACCAATGTTAGGGACCTCACGACTAGTGCGCCTATGGCTAACGCCACACTGGTCTGAGGATTGCTGTTCTTTTTATTTTATTTTTTTGTTTCGTCCCCTTTTGTTTGGTTGTAGTATCAGATGATTCTCACCTGCTTTTTACGTTTTGTTCCTAGATCTGCTACTTTGTGGCTGTTCTGTTTGTAGTATTTATTTAGAAGTCGGTTTTATTAAGTTCATCTGATTTTTACTTTATGGCTTTGTTTTCCTTTTAGTTGCTTGTCTTTTTTTTTTTTTTTCGTTTTATAGTCGAAAATCAGTTTATTCCCTCTCTCTGAAGCTGTTTTTTACGATTCACTTTTGGTAGTTTTTATTTCTTCTTTTGTACTTGTGTTCTTTTCTGTTTTCATTATATATTTTGAGTTCGCTTTTTTACTCCTGTCCACTCCTTGGATCTGTCAGGACTCAAGTGCTTTTCCTTTCCCAGGTCTCCGCTGCTCGCTTCGACCCAGGACAGGGGGAGGAATCTGTAAGAGTGGCGCTCGTCACCGCAGCCTCCCGTAACGGCGGGCATCCCGCGACCCGTTCGCTTTCCCGCACCCGGGAGTCACCTTTGAGTGTGTCAGCCGCCGCCGCCGCATCGTTGATACACTTTCACGCAAACATTTAAATCTTCACTCACGGTTTTAGGGGATTTAGATTTCTTTTAGTTATACCCGTTTGGGTTTAGTTTTCTTTGGTTTTATTTTGTTTTACTTGCCATTCAGTATATTTTATGTTCGGTAATATAATTTACTTTAATTCTGTTTTAATGAGGACGCGTATTTCTATTGTTATTTTATGTCATATTATTTTAACTTACGCGTTTTTATGATTGAAAAGATGTATGGCCGTGACGTCACGGCATGAGTGTAACCCTGCTTGGCGCGAAAATAAATGTCTCTCCTTACCCTATTCATTTATGACTGAATTCCAGCCGGCTCCTGCGAACAACGGAGCCCGCCCGATACTTCAGGGAGAGGAAAAGTTACGTGTCCTGACAGTTCCCTTATTTTGACTAATAGGAGTTGTGTTCACTTAATATATATAATGATAATCAGAAGAGGTAATTCTAATTTTCATATTTCATTTTCTACCTGATTTTATCTTATATTAATTTTCGATCACTTGTTTATTGCCTTAATTGAGATTTTCTCTATATATGTATATATATATATATATATATTTGTTTTTGTTTTTGAGAGCCCTCTGAAATGATACGATGCTCACGTGTTCCTAGGACCCCTCCTTTGCCCGCTACCACTCTCATGGGGTTCTAGGTCTTTCAGGGGGGAATAGTTAACCATCCTTAAATTGCGCAAGGCATCCCCCTGGGCTACAGAGCCGCGTACTCTCACAATACCAACAGCTTCACCACACCAGACATAGTTCTCGCCAACACACAAGCAAGTTTAAACTACCACATAACCACAGACGATGTCACATCCAGTGATCACCTCCCACTCACTCTCTCTCCACCAACCCCATCATGGTACCTACACCACCCCGAGAGAACCCTAAACATGCAAACTGGGAAGGGTTTAAACACGCACTTGAACATACACACACTCCAGATCTCGAGCGGCAACCCACAGACATCATAGACATCCACCTTAACCAGTGGTACACAGACATACAGACTGCCCGTGAGGCAAACATTCCTAAAACAACATCCAAAACACTTGTACACTACAGAGAAACACAGCGTCTAAAAAAAACTAAAAATACAATGCAGACACCTTCGGGAACTTGCTCAAACACAAGGATGGAATACAGAACTTCGCACACAACACAGAGAAATCCAAATACAACTCACCAACGAAACAAAATACATGAGCAACCAACAATGCGAAACACTCACAAGAGAAATATGCAACAACATAAAGGATCCTAAGGTCTTCTGGATAAAATACAGGAGACATAGGATCGAACAGACAGACGATCACATACATATACAACACCAACAGACAAAAGATAGACACAGCAGAGGGGATGGAAGCTATTCACAGGGAGTTCTGGCAACAGAACTTCCAAATCTCCCCTGCTGAAAACGCAACATTCGAACGATACATATAAGCCGAGGGACTGGGAAGCGCAATCGCCCTCGCTTACGAGGAGATCGCTCTCAGTCTCGCAAACAAGCACCAAACCAACATTATACTTCGAGACGTCACCAAGGCCTTTGATAAGGTCTGGCATGACGGCCTCAAATACAAAATAACACAACTACAACTGCCTCCACACTTCACACGCCTCTTATGCAACTTCCTGGACAACAGAATAGCCTCCATTCGCCTTAGTTCTTATCTAGGCCCTCCCATCCACCTCAGAAGGGAAGTTCCACAGGGCAGCGTCCTCTCACCAACACTTTACATCCTCTACACTGCCAACCTACCACCCCAGCACCCTACAGCAACTACACCGCATACGCAGCCACACAAACAGCCATAAACACGATCAACACCTACGAAAACAAGTGGAAAATACAGACTAACACAAACAAATTCACAGTCTTACCAGTGGCAAGAAGCAACCCACCTCCACTCACAATAAACAACACAGACATACCATACGCAACCACGGGAAGCATGCTAGGCTTACACTTCAGCAGAAACGGTATTCACACTTACGCACAACACCGAATAAAACCAGCAAGCACAGCTCTCAAGAAACTTAAACGTTTCTCATACTGCACAACCCCACTAAACTCAAACTCTACAAAACCACTGTAAGACCTATACTCGAATACACACCCATTCCACTGATTGCAATCTCTAAATCACAAAAACTCAAGATGCAATCTATACAGAATAGAGCACAAACTATACTGGATAAACAACACCACTACACAAGACAGAATACGCTACAGAATCACCGCACAATCACTAAACCAGACATACAACATAGAGCCACTGAATATACGCATACACACAAAGCAAATGAACCTGGCACCTCATGCAACACATAAACAACACAAATTACGACATCATACACAAACACACGCAAACAAATCACCCGTGGTGGCCCAGGATACTCCCACTGATAAACAGAGACCCCCAGAGCTGAATGTTGGGGGGGGGGGGGGGGCAGGCCTCCGATCTGCACACATGCGTGCATGTAGATCGAAGGATGTTTCCCACCCCTACAGGAAGCTATCACTTGTCTATATGTATTTTTCTTGATTGTATGTAATTCGTTTCGTTTCTGTTTTATTTTTTAACAATTGAAGCAGCGCATAGGCGAGGAAAAAGCCTTCGGATCGCTCACACCCACGCATAGCGTTTGTGTTTGTGCTCGGTTCGGAGGATGATTTCCACGCGAAAAAGCTACCATAATGCCAAGCCCATACCATCAATCCAGCCACCGTCCACCGCTCATGTGCAGAAGGTAACAATATGCCTACACACTCACGATATCATCACCATATCATATCACTACATCATGTTATCATACATCACTACATTCACGACATAACCATCCCTTTTAACCTTATGCGCTGGTCATACACCCTATATCAGTGTCGTTTAATGTTTTCTTTCCCTGCACTAATCTGTTTGTACCAACAAGGGAAACACATTCGGCCATCATTAACTACGCTGACAATCTGCTGGGTAGGGAGGGGCCTCTGCTCAGTGAGCACCGTGTATAACGTGTCCTCAAGGAAGCAAATAATGTCTCCCGCCCTAAACGGATAAATCTCACATGGTCACACCCTTCATTTATGCACTGATAGTAAAAATTATGCTACCAACACCCAATTACCCACTCAAATAAACAAAAGAGTGACCCACTAAACCTCGCTCCAAGCTCCTAGGAGCTGGAAGGGAGGCAGGCGAGGGTCTCACCTGCAATGCGCTATAATAATCCCTAGCAAGCGGGAAAAAAAAAAAATCATGTTCCTTTATTCCCGTGCTCTACTCCACTGTTTTGTTCCCCAGTTCTTACTTCGCCCGGGCCTTCCATATATGACCTGGCCTGTGTCTCATTTTGTTCTCTGACACGGTGGGATTGCCAGCAGGCGTTCCTGCCGCCATTGATGTAAGCATACCGCATAATCTCTTTACCAGCACGGCGGTCCCTGTCTCAGGAATTGTGTGCTCACAATTCTGTAAGTAATGTACCAGGATGGCGTTCGGCTCGCCACAATGCATGAAACACCTCTCTTCACGGTCTATTGTCTCTATAATCTACCATGCACAGTGGTAACCTAGTCTGAGTACCAACTGTCCGAGGGGGAGGATCTCGTTTCCTCTCTGTGAAGCAGCAGGAGGAAGATACAAGCGGCCGCAGTACACTTCTCCTTTGGTATTTTTCGGGTTGGTTGTATGATCATGGGATTTGGGGCCATACTCCTGCCAATGTCGGCTTGTCTGTCAGCAAGCTCATTCCCTCTGATGCAAATGTGGCTGGGGACCAAGTTCAGGATTATTCTTTTACCCTGAGCAAGCATTCTCTGTGCTATGGTAAGCACAGTGGTCAGGAGGTAGATGTCTTTAAGGGAGCTGTGCTGAAGACTGCCCTGCGTATGCGGTGTAGTTGCTGTAGGGTGCTGGGGTGGTAGGTTGGCAGTGTAGAGGATGTAAAGTGTTGGTGAGAGGACGCTGCCCTGTGGAACTTCCCTTCTGAGGTGGATGGGAGGGCCTAGATAAGAACTAAGGCGAATGGAGGCTGTTCTGTTGTCCAGGAAGTTGCATAAGAGGCGTGTGAAGTGTGGAGGCAGATGTAGTTGTGTTATTTTTCTGCACTAGTGAGAAACTCCTTTTTATTGGAGATATCTGGTGTTGGTTGGGAATAGCTTCCTTAATTGTAGGAGGTCGGAAGGCCTTTTCGCTTTTGTTTTTTCCCCAGACGTAAGTGCCTGGGGGAGCAACCTCTTGTCGCCTGAGGGCCTCTTCTCTTCTGACAGAGCGAGCCAGGTTCCAGGCATGATGCCTCTTGGCACAGTTGGGACATTTGGCTGTTGTGTCCCTCTTTTCTTCTTTGTATGCCTTAAGGTACACCCCAGTGTTGTGTGCATTACTACAGACATCATATTTAAGCTTGGCTGTGCAGCTTGCCTGGTGGTGACCATATTTCTGGCACTTGAAGCACCGAAGTGGCTCAGGCACATATGTTCTTAAGTTGTAGGTGCCCCAGTTACACCCCTTCCCCTGTGGGAGGGGGTGTCTGCCCACGTCAGAGCACGCGCACGAAGATGGGGTCAGTTCACCAGAAGGTGCGCAGAGAGTTATCCTAATGCTGAAAAATCCGTAGATGAAAGAATTGGCTATAGGACATGAAGCTGAATGCAAGCAATTAGTATCGCAGCAGCAACGAAAGGTGAACGCGTAAACGCAAGGCTAGCGCGCAAGGGCCAAGGCCAAATTTGCTGTGGGGCGGGTCCAGTACATCTCTTTAAACTACCCAAGCAAAACCTTGAGACCGAGAGGTCATTAGAGCTCTTGGCGTTATTTGGCTTGGCACAACTCACTGCGCCCCATCGAAAACTTTTTCCGGTACGTTCCTCTAATCCCTCTGAATCAGCTGCCCAAAGGCTGATACACCGCAGGTAGAGAGGAGAGGAGTGTCCTTCCAAGGTGGATCCTGTGGCTGGAATGTCCCCAGTTCTGCATTCATCTCGTTTAAATACACAAAAGAGTGACCCACTGAACCTTGCTCTCAGCTCCTAGGAGCTGGAAGGGAGGCAGGCGAGGTTCTCACCTGCAAAAGTCTATCATAGCGGGTTCATGCCTGCTGTGATAATCCCTAGCAGGCGAAAAAAAAGAGTGTTTCCTACCAAACCAACCTGGCTCTAGTTTCTAAAATAAACCGCACCTTCCAACCAGCTATGCCAAAGAAAACACCAAGCAAGGGGTCTCGCCCCCTACTTTTTCACTCCATCTCACTTCAATTTCTAGCTTCCCTTCTTATCCTTGAACTCAGGATTCCTACCACTCCACCCCTTTAGTTCATCAGACTCAAAATAAGGGGAAGAAAGTTTGGTCCTGGCTTCTATTTGTGCTCGATTTGTGGACTTGCCTCGCTTCACGCCAGGATTGATGAATTCGTGTTTTCGCAAAGTTAAGTATTATTTGTATGGTTGTGTGTAGGAGACACCTGGTCTCTTTTGGACTTTGGCATGTGACATGCTGCATTACCATCTGCAGGTTGCACTCTCTTTCACAATGTCCCAAAGCAGCACTTTGTGAAATCAAAGTGTCAGAGCATAACAGGACCACTTCACATAGAAGGGACACTGCTTGAGTTTTTTATTCTCAGCTTAAGGATCCATACCTCCTGGGAGTAAGATTTT
>NC_061833.1:12357285-12359785 GCF_019202785.1 Penaeus chinensis
AATTATTATTATTATTATTATCATTATTATTATTATTACAATATTATCATTATTATTGTTATCATTATTATTATTACTATTATAACAAAAAGTCACAGTCGTAACGAACTCGACTGCAATATTTTGTTGTCACCACTATAATCAATATTATTACAACAGCTATTGATTTTTTCCCATTATTACTGTCGAGACTGTTATTCCCAACATCAGTATCATTATCATTGTTACTCATGCATGGAATATATGGAATATGAATAATACTGACACTGTAGTCATGATCTCTATACCCAAATTGTTGTGATTATTATTTTTCACTGTTGCTGCCGTTTTCATTATCAGTGCTAAGGTTGTTGTTGTTGCTGTTCTCGTTATCATCAGGATCATATCCCTACTACTGTTACTTCTAATATATCAATTTCCATTGCTATTATTTTACTGATAGTGATAATTATAACAATTGTGATAATAATGATAATTTGGAGAAAGTCCGCGGAAATCGCCGCTCCTGAGTTTCAGATTTATCTTGCGCGCATACCGAGCAAAGGCAATGTTTATTAATTAAAATAATAAAGTGATAAAAACTATAAAAACCATAACGACAAAAAATCGATGGAATTAATGGCGACAGTAATAAATATAATAATAGTGATAATGCTTATAAGGCTGACAACGATAACAATCAATAATATTGATGATGATGATGATGAGGATGATGATGATCATCATCATCATCTTCATCATCATCATCATCATCATCATCATCATCATCATCATCATCATCATCATCATCATCATCATCATCATCATCACCATCATCATCATAATGATTGATGATGATGATAAGATTTGTAGATGATGCTGATCATAATAATAACAATGATATTATGAGAAGTATTGATGATGATAATGATAATAATAATAATAATATGAAATTATCGATAATATCATTGTCGAAATTGGAATAAACTAATATATGAGTGTTCCTTGACATTATATATACAGCTATGAGAAGAACAATTTATAAACACAATTGGATCCAAATGCATCATATTACATCCGGTATATGTGGTATTTTTATTATTTATATACTCATTTCTGTTGTATCATAACTTGATTGTTATCATTCAGTTCCATCAATATAATCGTCAAGAAATTATACTTCATCGATCTTTAAAGCTTGGTTACCGTATCAGCGTGTTTCTGTTATTCAAATATCGCTAGAGGTGATAACTATAAACGCTCTTCGTTAGGATGAAAAAAAGGTAAATATCCACGTATATCCACATGGATATCCACATATATAGTGCTATTCTGGATCTGAATTTTCCATTAGAAGAATGAGGTTGAGATCAAGAGACAGATCATCATTTTGGACTATCATCTGTGAGAAATATCTCAGTTCGATTTTGTTATGCTGAAAATTTCATACGGCGATGCAATGCTAAATTTTGCATAATTAAGTGCAATGTTTGGTGATGGTTATAATGATCATAAATGGTTGGAGTTAAAGCTAATTTTTCCTCACATGAAATTTGTAACGGCTCTTAATATTTCAACATTCCCAATATTTCAAATCTTTTTATCTTAATGTCTCTCTTTAATATCTCAATATTATTGGATGTTGTTGACATTCATCGTAAAACACGAATAGATCCCTAATCTTGCCAAACTTACTTCCTTATTAACGAAGCCGCGAGCGCTCGTGGATTCTTCGAAGAGACCTCCAAGGTCTATCTCAACGGGAAGGACACCCACAGAGTACAGGGTTACGAACTTTAGGAAGATGAGGAGGAGGAGGAGGAACTGCATGAAGGACAGTTCCCCGAGTTCGACACCATTGGTGTTTGAAGGGGTGACTTCGACCTCTTCAATCATTACACTAAAGCACTTCCGTTGGACTCAAGAAGACGCGGGTATCTAATCACTGGTTCATAGCTAATCCTTCATCTCTCTCCTTCGTTCGTCACGTCAGGAATGTAACCGTTCTTACCATTCGAAATTATTCACTCCCTCAATAATCACTCCTGGATGACGTGTTTTCCAGAAGCTTATCCCTTGACGAGGGTTCAGATAGGACTGATGCTTCTTCCAAGGGCGTGGTGGGGTAGGCCCGTTTGGGATTCAGTGGTAGTAAGGAGGAAGGGAGGGAGGGGGAAGGAAAAAGGGTACCTGGTCGAGACTTTCAAACTCAATATTTCTCCTCGATGGTGGTCAATTTTAGAAGGTAACTTCAGCATTTCGTATGAAGAGCAGTGAGGAGAACAGGACCATAATCGCCATGAGGATAAAGGTATCCATTAAATAAAGTATTTCAGCGTTTAGAGAAAAACATACGAGGTAACACTCGAAGTCATGACGTTTGCATACACATCAATACATGGCGCTTGCTTTCTACTTGTATTACGGAGACCTACAAAGAAGATTGTCTTATGATATTCAACGAAGCCGGTTTATCAAAACTATCGAAAACGAGAGAAAATGATATCGTTGAAAGTGCTGG
>NC_061833.1:12362285-12364785 GCF_019202785.1 Penaeus chinensis
TTCCTACACGGTTTAAATATATAACGTTATATTATCAAACGTCTGGCGACCTTTAATTTATTTCATCAGTTTTCCCTAAAATATCGTTCTCTCGTGCGTATTCGTTTTCTATGAGAATGTGTTGCCATTTTAACCCATTGCCGCCGGCGAAAAGGAATAAAAAATGGGGAAAATGCTTTGCTCATTTTTCATATTTTTTTGTGGAATGTCTCTACACATAGTAGGCTCTGCCTTACTTCATTTCACCTTCCCTTGGATTGGCGGGAAAATTTATTTTTTACTAGAGCTATAGTGTTATGTTTACTATAATTATTATAATGTTATAAACAATAGTAATAGCAAAATAAGATAACGTAAAATGTTTTTGTAAACTAAAGAAAAGAGTAAACGGGCGAGAGAGGCAGTACTCGTGATTGGCTCATTGGTGATTTAGTACAAGTGTAGCCATCTATAAGAAAAACAATTAAACAAGTAAACTCACAGTGGGCATGGCGCGGACATTTGACATGCCCGTCGCGCATGGGTTAATAGTTTCATATCTGGTTGCATATCCAATATGTATATATATATATATGTATATATATTTATGTGTGTGAGTGTGTGTTGGCATGTATAAATATATATACATACATACACATATATATGTATATCTATATAATTACATACACACATATGTGTGCATATATATGTATAAACACACGCACACGCGCGCGCACACACACACACACACACACACACACACACACACACACACACACACACACACATAATACAGTAACACAGTAACGTGTGCACTAAGAAGAAAAGGAAAACATCCTCAGTAAGAAATTAAAATAAATCGTGACTTTCGAACTCTTTCAGAGTTTTTCTCTAGTCGAATTGCAAACCCAAATGGTCCTTTTTGGATTATTGTTCTCCTGAAGAGGAACTCGTGAAGTGTTCGAAACGTCACAATTTATTTTCATGTTCCTTTTCATATATATATATATATATATATATATATAATTATTTTTTCTGCTTATCTTTATTGATGGCACACACACACACACACACACACACACACACACACACACACACACACACAAACACACGCACACACGCACGCACGCACGCACGCAAGCACACACGCACACGCGCACACACACGCACACACACACGTACGCACGCAAGCACACGCACGCACTCACACATGCACGTACACACGCAAGCACACACGCACACACAAACCTGTCTTATTTTCAGAGTCAGTTATTACTATTCATGAACAAGGTTATTTGAAATAGGTAGCTCCACTCCGTCTTGATGAAAATCCTAGTTGGCAACTTCCGAGCTAAGCTCTGCCTCTGCTTGTATTCATTGCAAATATTTTTCATTTCTTGGTTTCGTTCATTTTTTTTACCAATCATATCACTGAACTACTTTCAAAGAAATGCACTGGAAAAACGCTTACTATAGAATATCGCACAGACTGATCGGATCAATTACAGGGTCATAGCTAATGATGGCATCATGGTTAGCCAGTAAGTGTGATGTGAGATGTCAGATATAGCTAAATACATGATCATTTGTATAATTTATTTGATATTGTTATAATTAGCAGAAGTAAAAAAAGCATTTCTTTTAATTATGAAAAATAAAGTTTAAGCCAGATCTCTAATGTGCATACATAATGGCAGCGTCCAGGATAAAGTTTTAATTCACCTTAGAACTCGAGCCTAAATAAGAGCAGAACGTCATAATAACAACATCAACTCCATAGATGAGTTGCCATGAATATTTATAATAAGCAATAACGAAACAAATTCTGACATTTCCATGTCAAAGATGTATGTGAATATTCATCAATATATATTTTTATAAATTGTGGAATATTCAAACAGCAGATATAACTCAACATTGAAAAGAAAAACGAAAAGAAAATCCCACAGAGAATTCCAGAGTTTACAGTCAGAAAATGTAATGTTATCTCCAAGTTGGAAAAAACATTCCCAACTTCTGCAATAAACAAACAAACAAAAAAAAATAATAATAATAAAAAAGAACATCACCATTAGGTTTCAAATTCAAAATAAACACTTTCTGATTCCTTGACTATTTAGTATAGAATATCACACAGACTCCAAAACCGCGGGGACATGTGTTATCATAATCACTAGCAACATCCTGCAAAAAATCCCCTACCCGTGCCTCGCGATCAACACACAGGAAAGAGCTCTCGGAGAAAAATCTTATTTTTGTTTGACACATTCATTTCGGTTGTCTATAATATTTACAGGCTATTTAAAGCCATTTATATAATTATTTTTGTAATGACACAGGTATATATCGGTATGATGTAATACTACCGTATATGTGTATATGTATATATATATTTTTTTTTTTTCTCTGCAGCAAACGTTTTGTTGTTAACATTAGCGTATGATTAGAAGCTTGGAGCCATGGCCCTCAGATTGGGAACCCCTGAACTATTTGAGAGATACGAGATACAATAATGATACGG
>NC_061833.1:12367285-12369785 GCF_019202785.1 Penaeus chinensis
TTAACTCTTAATAACCGATATACTCGGGAAAAAAAAATCTGACAGTTACTAAACGAAAATGAGCATAATATTTTTCGTTCATTTATTTATTTCTGCGAAGAGACTAAAATGCGAGATTTTATTTTATTCTTGAATAACATTATAATACAATTTTCGTCAACCGTTAGTTAATATTCTTATAATAATTTTATTTTCTCTATCGTATTGTGTCCATCCGTATCGTATTTTCTCCTCCTTTTCATAAAAACTACATTTTGTTTAATTCTTTTATCCGAATCTTCTCATTGCTTCACAATATTCCTGATTTTATTGATTTAAAGTTCTCTGAACTATTTCTGCATATTTGCTAATCCGTGACTCGAAAAAATAGAAATAGAAATAATATGTCACGAGAGGGAATATGGTTGGAAACCCACAAAATCGGCTTACGACGTACGATTTGAGAGCACGGAGAGCATGTAAAGGTGCGATTTAAGAGCACAAACCCGGCTCCTCACGACTTAAAACTTAGGAACACAAAGCCGGTTCCTTAAGAGCGAGAAAGTCCGACTTACGAGCACAAAGCCGGCCATTCACTAGTTAAAAGCACAGTATACAAGCTCAAAGCCGGCCATTTTACGATGTAAATGTACAATTTAAGAGCACAAAGTCGGTTCTTCACAACTTAAAACTTGCCATTACGAGCACAAAGCTTGTCGTTCATGATTTAAAACGCATTTTTTTAGCACAAAACCGCTTTACACGAAACAGGAACACCGATCCGATTTTTGCCGATTTCCTTACAACTTACAGTTCCCGAACACAATGTTGATCCTTTCCTTCAGGAGCTGACTTACATCCTCTCTGGCGAAGTTCCTCCTCCTCCTGCCGGTGACACGCGAGAAGGATCCCCGAAGGTCGATCTCGATAGGAAGGACCCCGGCGGAGTAGAGAGTGACCAGCTTGAGCACAACGAGCATGAAGAAGACAAACTGCAGGAGGGAGAGTTCCCCAATCTGGATGCCGTTGGTGTTCGAGGGTGTCACGTCGATTTCCTCAACGGCGCCGTCAACTCTGGGCACAAAGAGTGCTACAATTGCTAACAACGTAGCAACTGTCTGCTCTTTTTTCGTAACGTTCAGGTCGGCGAGAGTTGGTGTCATTTTGAAAACAAACACTGGTGATTCTAGATTGAGTATTCCTTCAGTTTAAATAATCCTTTCAGGTATATATATATCGCCAAGTCTCCCTAGAATTTTGTTGACACCACTCAAACAGCTCTATTCCACAGAATAGAGCTACTTTCACTATACAAATAAACCACCCCAAATACCTAATAAAATTTACACCAACGATCTCAAATTACATTATCAGACCAACGCACGTATTGAAGGCGCAGTAACCACGACGGTGTAGAACAGTGCTACACTCCGAGAGAAGTGTCTTAGCAATACATATATCTTCTTCCTGTTTTTGTGTAGCTTACTCACTCGAGGACCTTCTTGAGGACACTGTCCGGAATGAACTGAATGTGATTATGTTACAGCTCATAGCCAGGAGATCAGGAGCGGCGGAGGGGGGCGGGACGAACAATATCCGCTCCTCAAATGGCACAGGTCTTTACTAAACGCAGGAAACCATTTGATGGGTTGAGATGGGACTTAGGCGGCTACTGACCACGATAAGATATAGTAATGAAAGTGTATGTGTGTGTGTTTGCAGATGCATATATATATATATATATATATATATATATATATATATATATATATATATGTATGTATGCATATATATACATAGATACACATATATATATTTATATATATGTATATATATGTATACATATATATGTGTGTGTGTATATATATATGTATATATAAAAAAAATATATATATTTATATGTGTGTGTGTGTGTTCATGTGTGTGTGTATATATATATGTATATATATATGTATGTATATACATATGTATTTATATTTATATATATAATATATATGTATTATATATATATATTATATATTATATCTATCTATATATATATACATGTATGTATGTATTCATACATATATACATACATATATATACATCTTTATATATATACATATATACATACATACACACACACTCACACACACGCACACGCACAGGCACACGCACACGCACGCACACACACACACACACACACACACACACACACACACACACACACATATATATATATATATATATATATATATATATATCCCACATACACCATGGCGTTCATACAAAAAAAATGTGCTGAGACTATTGAAGTGCTTTCCTCCTAGTCATCTCTAAGGAAATTAATATTATAGAAAAAAAAAACGTAAATGACACGTGCAAACAAAAAATGTTTTTGTGCTGTTACCCCAAAAAATAGGTTGCAATAGACACGTGACCACCTGCTTGGAAAATACGGCAGTGCTCTCGACTTGGGTGCGTTCGACCAGAAAACCAGTCGCCTGAGAACTGGACGGACGTGAGATTGAGACGGTAGAAA
>NC_061833.1:12382285-12384785 GCF_019202785.1 Penaeus chinensis
CTTTAGGAGCAGTAAAATATCTAGTAGATCCAAGGCAGCAAATTACCCAAATTAGAGTTACCAGAGTTCAAAGGAAATGTAACTCTGTGGGAGTCATTTTGGGACCAGCTTGTGACTCATTTGCATGACTGACATTCCAGTGACAACTTTTAGCTTCCTGCAGTCATTATTAGATGTTAAGTGTTGTAAAGGAACTTGCACACACCAAAGCAAATTACCAAATTACTTGTGACTTGCTGAAAGAAAGATTTGGAAGATCTGAGCATATTATATTTGTGCATGTGCAAGCACTTTTGAACAGTAATTTTCCTATGAAAGGCAAGGGGCCACAGTATGTGTCTTCCTTGTGGAATTTACGTGATGAATTGCTGACACACATCAGGAACCTGGAGGCCATAGGAGTGTCAGGGAAGCAGTGTGAAGTGTTCCCGACCCCTATCATCCTGTCACGCCTTTCTGAGGAGCGAAGGATGGAGTGGGCTACAGTAATCTTGTGAAGAAAGTCAAGCCTAAATGGGTGAGCTTGGAACCTGTGTTATATGCTGCTTTTGGAGGTAGTTAGTTTCCGAGGTGTAAAACATTTAATGGTATTAGAGATTCCAAATGTTTGTTCACTATTATGTAGACTGTGTATTCCCAATAATTTGGTTGATGCATTTTCTGACTTTCAACTTGCTGATGATTACAAGAATAATAGAATAATATACCTCAGTATAGATATATTTGTGGGTTTTGATGCTTATTGGGGATTTATAGATCCTGAAATAAAGCCATATCAGAGTAATGGATTAGGAGCTCAAAGGTATGTGCTTGGTTGGGTTTTGTCTGGCTCATGGATAGACTCTTCTCATAGCAGCTCAGAAATATTGGAAGAATAATTGTTGCTATTTTCCAAAAAATTCTATAGAGAGATGTCTGGTATAGAACTTCATGCCTTTGGTGATGCTTCAAAGAAAGGGTATGAAGCTTGTGTGTATTTGAGAGTTCCCCTTGTGAATGGGGCATACCAGGTATTATTTGCAGTAGCAAGGTCAAGGGTAGCTCCAATAAAAAGGGTTACTTTACCCCGACTAGAGTTTCTTGGTGCATTACTTTGTTCACGGCTCTTAGATTTTGTGAAGTCTGCCCTCTGTCTTGATTAGACTCTAACTTATTATTGGTGGACTGACTCAAAGGTTGCACTTGCATGAATAAAGGGTAATTCTTGTAGATGGAAGGTGTTTGTGTCAAACAGAGTTGTTGAAATTCAAAGTCTCACCTCCCCATACCGCCATTGTCCAGGAAAGGAAAATCCTGCTGATCTTGTTTCTAGAGGGGAGTTAGCCAAACCTCTTGTAAATTCTACTTTATGGATAAATGGCCCTTCTTGGTTGTTTGAACCTTTAACTCTAAGTGATAAAAAAGAAACTGTAGAGTTACCTGTAGAAGAAAGTTGCAGTGAAACTAAAATCTAAATCCTAAAATATTTGAGTTTGAGAGATGGAGTCAATTCAATAAATTATGCAGTAGCTTGGTTTATGAGATTTATAAATAATGCCTGACCTCATTCTGTGAAAATGTCAGGTCTATTGTCTTCTGGTGAGTTGATAAAACCATGACCAAATTGTTTTACTATGTACAGAGAGAGACTTTTGCTCAGGAAATTGCAGACTTGAGAAAGGGTAAATCTCCTGCAAGGAGTTCTCCTTTGTACAGTCTAAATCCCTTTGTAGATAATGAAGGCCTGTTGAGAATTGAAGGACATTTGGAGAATGCAGACTTAAGTTTTGAATGCAAACATCCTGTTTCTTCAGGTCATGTTGCTAGGCTCTTGGTTCATTTTCAGCATATCTTCCTGAAGCATGCTGGAGTATCCACCATTGTATTTACTTTGATAAAACTATTTGTAGAGTGTGTGTTAGGTGTAAGAGGTATGATTTCAGGGCTTATAATCAGCCTGCTGCACCTCAACCAGGATTAAAAGTTAAGATTGCTCCTCCCTTTATTGTGATAGGTTTTGATTATGCTGGTCCTCACTTTTGTATTGATTTGCCTTCCAAAAAATTGTACATTTTGTTGCTTACATGTATAGTAGTAAGAGCAATGCACTTATAACTTACCAATTTAGTATATCTCTCTGATTGCATGCTTCCTATACCTAGATTTGCAGAATGAAGAGGCATTCCTTCCATTGTTTACTCAGATAATGCTAAAACAGTTTCAGGTGCAGCCAATCACCTTCAGCAAGAATATGGGTCCACTATCTTCTCAGTGGAAATTCATTGTTTCCAGTTCTCCATAGTGGGGAGGTTGGTGGAAGCATTTGATTAGGTCTCTTGAGTCTGCTTTGAAGAAAACAATAGGTGTTAAATGTCTGTCAAGCATTGAGCTTGAGTTGAGGCTTGTGTAAATTCTAGACCTTTAACCTTTGTTGGAGATGAACCCAATGTTTCAAATCCTTTGACTCTTTCACACTTTCTCATTGGACGTAATGCTGGACTCCAACTTGACATTAGCGACC
>NC_061833.1:12389785-12394785 GCF_019202785.1 Penaeus chinensis
GTCTTACCATCATTACCATCTCTCTCTCTCTCTTTCTCTCTTTCTCTCTTTCTGTCTCTTCTCTCTTTCTCTTTCTCTTTCTCTTTCTCTTTCTCTTTCTCTTTCTCTTTTTCTTTTTCTTTTTCTTTTTCTTTTTCTTTTTCTTTTTCTTTTTCTTTCTCTCTCTCTCTCTCTCTCTCTCTCTCTCTCTCTCTCTCTCTCTCTCTCTCTCTCTCTCTCTCTCTCTCTCTCTCTCTCTCTCATAAATTCAGGAAAAAATAATTTTATTATACACTTATTATTATAGCGCGATCATCTATAACTATCACGACCCTAGAAAAACGCATAATCCTCTTCGAGGGAAAGTGCTAAACAGCCCTTCCGCTCGTTACACTTCGCACTTGAGGACTGTTTGCTTTGTATTAGCGAGTAATTAACACCTGGGGCAGTTAGCAGGTAAACGCTGGATTCCTGTTTTGCTGCGAGAAGGTTTCCGTGTATGTGTAAGATTTGTGCGTGTTATTTTTATCTATATCACATACATAATCTGTATCGTATATAAGATATATATGAATGAATAGATTTGTGTGTGTGTGTGTGTGTGTGTGTGTGTGTGTGTGTGTGTATGTATGTATGTATGTATGTATGTATGTGTGTGTGTGTGTGTGTGTGTGTGAGTGTGTGTGCGTGCGTGCGTGCGTGCGCGCAGCCACCAACAATCGCGGTGTCGTCTCGCCAGACCAGATCGGAGAGACCATGCTCTTCTGGCTCTGAAAGGTGGCCCCCGTTCAAACAACCAGGACCTAGTTGGGATGGTTCGAGTGTGAGGAGGGAAATTACGGAAATCAGGTAAAGAGTGCAATAAATACTGTAATATATATATATATATATATATATATATATATATTGGACCAGTTTAATTGTTAATTAATGGATATATCTGAGACCTGCTTTAAGAAATTTTATCGTATATTATTTTGACAATAAAGAACGTGAAGTCTTATCACCATCGGTTTATTTTGAATCTTTCTATAGTGTGTATGTATATATAATATATATACATATATATATATATATATATATATATATGCCAAACCTATGCCGTTCCTTTGGATCCATCAGCTGCGTGGAGAGAGGGCGCCTGTTGCATGGGCAACAGCTTGCTCCGCGCATTCTTTCGCCCAGGCATTGACTCTGCCTATACGGAAGCGTATGAAAAGGAAGACAGAAGGCCTACAGATGTAGCTACGTAAGCACGGCAGGTGTGCTACAATAACGTATATACAAAGTCCGCAAGAATTATCCCTGTGATAATTTCTAACGGTGAACCACATTCAAGTTAGGGATTTCACTACTTTGGGAAGGTCTGAACACACTTTTTGAGGGTTGGGATAATTACGGCGTTCTTTTCTATGATCTTACCTTTTCCGGAGGAAATTATATTCTTCGGTCTATGTTCGTCCTAAAAATGTATTAAATGTTATTAAACTCGAAATAGTGATCATTAGCTATATAACTGCTTTAAAAAAGAAGAAAGAGAATATGTGATATGTGTGAATAACGCACAAAAATGAAGTGAATGATTCTCATAGAATCATATAAGTAACTATATATTTCTACCGACGATTTTGTTTTTAGTACTGCCTTTAACCCTGACCTATAACAAGATATGATTCATTATCTAATGTATTCTGATTTATATTTTAATTCATTTCCCCCCAATCCCTTGCCCGTTGTTGTCGTGGTGGGGCTTAGGAGGCGGAAACTGGGACCCAATGCTGGGGAACTCCCCAACCTTGGGACTCAGCCCTCGACTCAACAAATTTTGCATGGTCTTTTTTTCCCCCCTTCTACTTTTTCCTTTCTGTCCCTTCACCAACCCCTTCTACTATCCACTTCCTAAGGTGTGAGAGCCGTGCTGAAAGGATGAAAAGCTGACTTTGTGCCAGTCCTGAACGGCCTGAGGGAGCCATGGGCACGGTATTCCCCTGCTTTAGTTGTCTAGCCCTTACCCCTCAAGCGATCCTGAGGGGTGGACCGTTTCTCTCCCCAACATACTCCAGGCTTATCATGGCCAACAATGAATAACCATTAACCATTAACCCTACCATTATTAGAGGCAATGAGGCTTGCCTCTTCATCAAATAGCTCCACCAATTCAAACTCCCCCGATTCCCTGACCCCAGGCTCTCCTTTGACCACGGCTCTGAACACTACAACTAATACCCCCTCCTCAATGCCGACTGGTACAGTATCCACCCTAATCAACACCCCAGGAGACATTTCTACTCCCAACATGCTCAACTTCAACAACTATACCCCCACAACCTTCTTCATCAACTACCCCATCCTCCCTTATTACTACCTTACAACCTTATTGTCCACCTCCCTCAACACGACTCCCTCTTCCACATGCCCCCGTCCTTCTACTACCCCCATCTCTACAAAATTCTTAAATAATCTATTTAGCCCAGCCAAATGGGACCGATTTTTCGTGATCCCTCCCACAACTTCTCACACTTTCTGCTTTGACAACCTGTTTTCATTCCTCAAATGCATATACATTCTTCACTTGATCTAACCCCTAGACATTACCTTACCCAACCTTAACCCATTTACTTGTCAATTCCTTTGCCCAACTTTGACAACTAATCACTAACTCAACCACCCTTCACTACCATTTACCATAGTGCTACATGACCTTAGATGTCTAGCACATTTATTTTGCTTTTAACCATTAACCATTTAATTCACTTTTTTATTTTTATAACATTTACTATTTAGGTTTTAATCTACACACACGCACGTGTGTGTGTGCGCGCGCGCGCGCGCGTGTGCGTGTGCGCGCGCGCGCATGTGTGTGTGTGTGTGTGTGCGTGTATATGTGTGTGTGTGTGTGTGTGTTTGTGTGTGTGTGTTTTACTAGTTCTTACAGTCTATTTTAGTGGCTTTCATATTCATAAGAGGGGGCAATGAAGCGGTATCTTGGGGAGGGGGTTAACAAGGTAATATCTAGAAGCAATGGTTATATGAACCAAACTGATGAATAATATTAAAGACATAAACTGATGAATTAATACATAAATAAACAATAGATTTGATTTATTGATAACGCAGAAGTGAATAAACTAATATTTATCATGATATAACAATCACAACTGATTTCCTACATGTAAGATACATTAGAAAATCAAACATTCCTGTATTTTTCTTTCATTTAACTTCACGTAAGTTTGAAAACCACTGTTCTCCGCACAAATTTTAATAATTGTTTAAGAGACGTTGAATGTTTACCCTCCTTATATCCTTATATCACCAATTTGACATAACACAGTAAAAACAATATAATTAGACAATTTTCAAAGCCTTATAGCAAATAATTCCAACTTGCTATTCATATGAAAAACAACAAATAACAAAACCATTATATTTGTGAAAATTGTAGAAAGTTGAGGAAATGATATGCCTACCCAATAACCTCTAAGTACAAGGCATTCCGGATCGGATAGAGTAATGATAATATAAATAATGATGTTAACAACAACAATATTGACGAGGATGATGGTTACAACAAAAATATTAATGATAATGGTAACGATGAGGGTGATGTTAACAATAACATTAATATTGGTGATAATGATAATGATGCATAATGGTGATGATAATAATAATGGTAACTGCAAAAGGATCAATTCCTCCACGGATACCTTGCCTCGTGCTCCTTCCCCCCAAAACTTACGAGCTCTCATCCATAACTCGGCGAATTAGAGAGAAACGAAGGCGTAACTCTTATTACATTCTCAAAGCGCATTTGAGAAATATACGACCGCTATGTTAAGCATGTGAGAAAGCCAATGAATATTAGTACATATGGACATGCATACACTGTAATAATCGCATATCTGTCTACAAAAGTACACATATCAGATACATAGATGGATGTAAATCAGACTGACATACATACGTTTATGTCTGTCTAAATGTTCGTCCATATATATGAATATTTATTGGGCCTCTCGGTGTTTGAATATACCGGCCGATAGTTTGCCCTTTTGTCGACTAGTCTGCCATCGTAGAATGGGAGATAATTTGTATTTAAGGTGAAGGGGGGGGGGGGTGGAGGCTGTGAAAGTACCTGTGAAGCTATTCTGTAAGTACTCGAGATTAAACTTATCTTTCGTACACTTCGCTGTGCGAATAGAGTTAAATTAATTACTTTGTTCTTTTTATAGCAGTGGTCAGCAGTGTGTATGCTAAGAGACGTCGCGTATATACACACATTCACACACGCACGTGCGAAAACACAGGCACACAGCCACACACACAAACACACACACACACACACACACACACACACACACACACACACACACACACACACACACACACACACATATATGTATGTATGTATGTATATGAATAAAATCCTTACAATAAACCCTAAAACCAGAGGCCTCTCCACGGAGAACAGTTGCATTACCTGTTATTCCACGATCAAACAAAAAAAAAGAAAGCTGTCAGTCATCGGATTTCGAATCGTATAATCAAACCAATTCACTTGTTCTAGATGTATTGTGTTCCTGATGTGCAATTTTCTCGCTATTTTGATTTTCTATATCATGTTTTTTTTTTCTCTGTGTAGTAATTTCCTTTGTATTGTCTAGTAGGAAATGTCAGAATTTTATATTTCGATAAATTCAACTTTTTTCTTCTTTTTTTTTGCGAGAATTAGTATTAGAATTTTCATCGCTGTTATCTGAAATAATTGTGATTATCTTCTCCGGCAAATAAGTTACTTTCCTTTTATTGTGAGATAACTGATGTATACCTTATCTGTTAAGCACAAATCCCTCTTCTGTCAAAATCCCAAATGACTTTACAATACCTGAAATCACTGCATGAAAACCGAAATATATTATTTCTCCGTATTATCACAAAAGATCAAAACCTAATTCGTCATGAAGTTTAATGTTATTGGACATGTATTGTTTTATCATTCACGATATGTATACAAACCTCAC
>NC_061833.1:12437285-12440696 GCF_019202785.1 Penaeus chinensis
ACTACCCATACGAGGGCAGACCCAACCCTGACAGGATAAGGCGAGGTTCCTGTACCCTCAGCAGCTGAACTATTTATACACGCCCAATATTTAGATAAATAGCCAAATAAACAAATTTCATATATGACTGCGTTTGTCTGTGCTCCAATTTCCCATAAAGGCATAAGACAAGGTCGTCTCTTAAACAGACCAAGAACGCAATAAATAAAATTAGGCGCCCGAACAGGGACGACCTTCCTGGAAAGTCCTTTCCAAAGGGAATTGGAGCATGGAGACAGAAAAGCTACACAGATCGGCGAAGATCTGTGGCTAACAGGCGTAGAATTAGCCCAGTTTATAAGAGAAGGTATGCAGTATGAACGGGAGAAAGAGGCAGCAGCAAGAGAAGAAAGAACATGAAAGCAGAAAGAGAAGGACGATGAAGAAAAAGGGAGAAAATTTGAAACTACAAAGATTGAAGCAGAGCTAAAGAAAGAAGAATTAAAGATAAGGCAACTGGAGTTAAAAAGAGAGTTCCCTGTGGTAGATGAGGTTGCACATCACGACACTGCGAAAGTACAGGTAAAGTACCCCAAATTACCTGTGTTCAATGATAAGTGCGATAACATTGATGCATACCTTCAGGGGTTTGAAAGGTTCGCTAGGAATGCAGAATGAAAAATGCAGTGTGAGCCATCAGTTTAGCCTCCTTATTGCAAGGTAAAGCCCTGGACACATATTCCCAATTAACCCCTTCAGAAGCAAATAATTTTGAGCTAGTAAAATCAGCACTATTAAAGGGATTTGATTTCACTGCCGAGGGGTTTAGAACTAAATTTAGAAACTAAATTTGAGACTGCTAAACAATTAATAGCAAGAATGACAAAACTGTTTGAGTTTATTCCTGAAAGAACGATCTCAAAGAACTTTACAAGAGCTACAGAAGAAATGCTGATCGCTTCCTCGAGGCCCACGGAAATCAAGGGACTCGAGCGATTACACACCAGTCGCAGGTATTCCGCCCTCCTCAGCTCTCAACGCCCAGCATCCCAGCAATGGAAAAAGGCGCAGTGCGGGGCCAGGTTACTTGCTTCATTTGTAATAAACGGGGACATAGGGCATGGGAATGTTGTTTCAGGTCACCGAATGTCCGAGGAAAAACGAGCAAACCACAGCCGCGGAAGGAAGATACAGCCGCCCCCGTAAGTAGCGTTGTAGTTGCACCAAAAACTAGTGTGAAATGGAATCGAGGAGAAGCAAAGGAGAGTGAAAGGAAAGCTGTAAATGGAGAGGAATTGTGTGGAGGAACTCTAGCCAAAGGTAAGGAGAAGTTGAAGACTGCCAGAGGAGAAGTTGAAGGAAGAAAAGCCGTAGTACTGAGGGACACAGGATATTCAACAGTGTTGGTAAGAAATCTGGTTCCGTCATCTAAGTTGACTGGTAAGGAAGTGGGTATAATGATGGCAAATTCTGAAATTTATTACTATCCTGAAGCAATGTCAAGGCCCCCTGTTATGCTGGGGGGCGAGTGCCGCGTGTCTATTACAGCCCCTGTATGACTTGATAATCGGGGAAATACCAGGAGCGACTACAGGTGAGGACGGCGCACGAACGGAAAAGTGTGGAGTGATGACGAGAATGCAGACCAGATTAGAGTGTGAATGTAAAAGGAAGACGCCAGTGCTGAAGATAGCAGAGGTTACGAAAATGTTGAACACGAATATACAGAAATCTCAAGAGGAGGATGAAAATAAAGGTAAAGTTTTTAAAAGGGTGAAAGATAATGAAATATCTAAATTCGTTTTGAAAAGAGGACTGCTGTACAGGCATGTCACGACGGGAAAACGACAACGGGATCAACTTCTTCTTGGCGTGTCGCCAAGCTATCCTGGAGCTGGCCCATTCAGGCATTATGGAAGGCCATTTGGACACAAGCAAAACTAAAGATAGAATACTTGCACATTTCTTTTAGCCAGGTGTTACTGTCGCCGTAACTCGCTACTGTAGATCATGCGACGTGTGTCAACGGACAGTGATAAGGGGAAGGTGAGCAAGATCAGACTGGGTGACATGCCGCTCATTGGTGAACTATTTTCCCGCACGGCCGTAGACCTGGTTGGGCCGCTTGAGCCACGATCTTCAAATGGCTCTCTATACATCCTGACGGCAGTGGATTATGCTACGCGGTACCCCGAAGCCGTCGCCCTTCGAAGCATTGACACACCCACAGTGGCAGAGGTCTTGGTTACAGTCTTCAGCAGGGTAGGTGTGCCTGGAGAGATTTTATCTGACAGGGGGACACAGTTTACCTCTGACGTAATGAAAGAAGTGTATCGCTTACTTTCCATTCAGTCTTTGACTACTACACCATACCATGCTATGTGCAATGGCCTCGTTGAAAAATTTAACGGGACACAAAAGAAAATGCTTTAAAGGATGTGTGTTGAGCAGCCCAAGGAATGGCACCGCTACTTGGCGCCCCTTCTGTTTGCCTACCGCCAAGTGCCCCAGTCCAGCACGGGATTCTCGCCCTTCGAGCTGATATACGGACATACCGTAAGAGGACCGCTAACACTGTTGCGTGAATTATGGAGCGGCAGTCCGGTTGATGATGAGGTAAAGTCTGCATATGAGTATGTAATCAATCTACGAGAAAGGTTGGAAAATACATGTAGAATGGCTTTAACAGAATTAAAACACGCGCAGGAGGTAGCTCAGCATTATTACGACCGGAAAACCAAGGAGAGAAATATTGTGGTTGGCGAGGACGTCTTGCTGCTGTTGCTTACCAATGCCAACAAGCTATTGTTCCAGCGGAAGGGACCGTTCAGAGTCTTAGGCAGCCCTAACAAATGGAACAAGGTGGTTGATGTATACAGGACTCCGAGAAAATATCACGTTAACATGTTGAAGCGTTATGTGTACCGCGAAGGCGAAAAGGAAACAGAGAAAACCGCCGTCGCCGTGGTAGAGTCCGACGCTGTGCAAGGTTAACTCATTACAATTCCTAGTTATCACCAGTAGATGTGGAAAGACGTACATTGCAATATTCATTTGCTAGACGCTCAGCGTCTGTGTTGACGGATAAAACTAACATGAGTGAATACAAAAATGAGGTGACGGTGCCCGACACTATTAGAGTAAAACCTTATCCTATTCCTTAGAGCTTAGAGGATGTGGTGAGAGAAGAGCTCGCGCATATGATGCAATTTGGTATTATCAAAGCATCGGACTCCTCGTTCTCGACTCCTATCTTAGTTGTGCCTAAAAAGACGGAAGATGTTTAGTTTTCAGAAGACTTTACAAAATTGTCAAATTTGATGCAGAACCGATGTGTGATCCAGAATCCATATTTTGTAGGCTAAGTCACAGCAGATATTTTTCGAAGATCGATCTGACAAAAGGTTACTGGCAAATACCACTGGAAAAGTA
>NC_061833.1:12440796-12445796 GCF_019202785.1 Penaeus chinensis
AGAATTGGAGAAAGATTTGGAGGTAGAATAGCGAAAACCATGGTTTGTGGCCCAGGAAAGTATTGATGATATTGCAGATATTGCAGATTTGGTATGGATGTGCTTCAGGCGAAGATGATTAAATCATCAACACTTTGTTATGATTGGGCTCCTGGTGGTAATACTGAGATAATGTCATAAACGGCAAGAAGGAATAAAGTGGTGCTGCCTTGTGGGACACCTTCAAACTGAGGAAAGGATAATGATGCGGAAGAGGCAATGTTGACCTGGAAAGTGCGTTTAGAGAGGAAGGACTTTATACAGACACCCATGTTTCCGTGTACGCCTAGGGTGAAACCAAACTGGGAAGGAAAGAGTTGATTGTGAGATTAAGCGGAAATTAACCATTCGCTCTAGTAGTTTGCATAAGCAACTAGTTAGAGCGATGAAGCGGTAATTTGAGGGAGGGTACCCGATTTATTGGGTTTCAAGAAGGAGAGGATAAGAGCTTCTTACCAATGAGAAGGGACTTGGAGATGATCAGAGATGAGAGTATCTCGAATATAGATGACGGGGACTGGATGGGGGGATGTTTGCCTGATAGTTTATGGATCCGACGCCAAACAGCTGAAGAATTTGTAATTGAGGAACATAATTTCGCCACCATGGAACACATTTGGAGGTATAACGTCTTGAGGTTCGAGGAATGGCTGTATAGGGAGGACTGTAGCTTTATCAAAGCACCAGCGTGGGGGGTTAGGAAGTGGTACATATGAAGTGGGAAAAAAGAGAACTGGAAAGTGGTCACTATAAGGAAAGTGATCTAGAACTGACCAATGGAAATCTAAATGGAGAGAAGGGGAACATAGAGAGAGGTCAAGGCATGAAAAAGATCGCGTGCGCATGTCAAAGTGTGTGGGGCGATCTGAATTAAGAATAATAGGGTTAGTTGTGGAGAGGAAGCGTTCTAGGGATCGGCCATGGGAGTCGGCGATAGAATCACCCCAAAGAGTGTGGCGGCACTTAAAATTACCAACTACGAGGAAAGGTGGCTGGAGTTGGGAAATTAGTTTCAAGGCAACAAAGTCAGTGGGGTGAGAATGGAGAAGTAGACTGAAATAACTATGATCCAAAGGCGAAGAAAGATGCGAATAACTGTGCACGGGACATTGGTTTGAAAGGGAGATATGACATAAGGTGTTTTCTGATGGATAAGTATAGACGAGACATAAAGGGAGTGTTAGGAAGAGACAAGCGTGAAGAGTGGGAGTTGTGGAATTTGAGGGTGGATGAAGGGTTTCTATATCATTTTGGGACTCGAGCAGATAGTTTTGAATATCTTCAAGAGTTTCTGTAATGAATCTGAGTGGGAGAAGATAGGAGGTAGAAGTGGGGAAGTAAGATGTAGGAGGGATAGGTATAGGGGAGGGTGTAGGAACATCTTGGGAGGGAGGGGGAGGGGAAGAGCGAGAGACATTACTAAAGAAGGGACGTCGACGTGCTTCCTGTCTGGCTTTACGCAGAGTGAGACCAAGTCTGAATCTGAAAGTTGCCACCTCAGACTCAAACTTGTAGGTAGGGCAGCCCCTATACAATACATTATGGCACATTGCGTGACTGTGTAAAGCAGTTTGATCGGTTATGACCAAGTTGGACACACACAAGGCATCGGGCTTTGGAACGGAAGTTTTTGACAGGATGTCTTAAACGCCAGCAATTTTGAATGGAGTAGCAGTGTACTGGTATCACATCATAGTCCGTGAGGCAGGCGAGTAAGTCTTCACAATCTGGCCATTTTTTTTTTATATATAGGGCAGTTTGCTGGGGAGATAGAGACAGTCCCGGTACAAGTATTGAGGGATGGATGAAGTTCTGCAGGAATGGGGTAGCGAAAGAGATCAGTTAAAGAGTTGATAATGCTTGTAGTTTGGTTTTCAGATGTAACTTTAACGAGACGGGAACAATCGAGTCGGGAAAGAGACTTTACCTACTTGTTTTGGAGACATTGCTGGAAGAGAAGAGAGTTGTCACAGTAAGGAGCTGTGGGGGGATCACAAAAAATGGGGTCCTATTTGGCTGGGCTAAACAGAGTATTTAAGATATTTGTAGATATGGGGGTGGTAGAAGGACGGGGACGTGTGGAAGAAGTAGTGTTGAGGGAGGTATTATTACGGGGAGGTGGACAATAAGGCTATAAAGAAGAAATAAGGGAGGATGGGGTGATTGATGAAGAAGGTTGCAGGGGTTAGAGGTGATGAAGTTGGGAAGGTTCGGAGAATAGGAATGTCTCCTGGAGATTAAGTGTTGACTTGGGTGGATAATGTACTAGTAGGCATTGAGGAGGGGATAGTAGGTGCATTGTTCAGAGTCGTGGTCAAAGAGCCTGAGGTCAGGAAACCGGGAGAGCTTGAGTTGGTGGGCCTATTTGATGAAGGGGCAATCCTCATTGTCCCTAACAAGGGTATAATGTCTTCATTATTGGTCATGGTAAGCGTAGAGTATGTTGGGGAGAGAAACAGTCTAGCCCTTACCCCTTGAGGGGTAAGGGCTAGACAACTAAAACAAGGGAAAACTGAGCCCATGGCTTCCTCAGGTCGCTCAAGGCTGGCACAAAGTTAGCCTTTCATCCCTTCAGCACAGCTCTATCACCTTAGGAAGTGGATAGTAGAAGGGGTTGGAGAAGGGACTGAAACAAAAAGCAGGAGGGGAAAAAGACAGTGCAAAATTAGTTGAGTCAAGGGCTGAGGCCCAAGGCAGGGCAGATCCCCAGCATTCGGTCCAAGCCCTCGCCTCCTGAGCCCCGCCACAACGACAACAGGCAAGGGATTGGGGGGGCTGGCTGTAAGATACTATCAACTGAAAGAAGTTTGGGATTCTCTGCATTACCCCTTAAAAAAATCAAGAGGTATATGAAAGTTCTTCTGTTCTACTGAATGTTTTACTTTTCTTTCCACAAGGTTACTTTTTCTGTTTAAACACAAAAAGCACATATTCAGCTTTCTATGAAAATATGACTTAAGAAGAGAGAAAATACAACTTTTCTAAGAAAATATAGCTTCCCCAAAGCAAAAGCTGAGTTCTTCACTTGCTCCACAGCCACGAACTGTCAGGGCAGGAGAAAAGAAAGGGGTCCTTGAGAAATTTGTCAAAATAGAGATCTGAGTATATGGAAGAGGAGAAATTGAGATCTAGACAAATTACACCAGAGTAGGCAGTGAATTTGTCTGTGTTTTATTCTGACAATCTGCCAGATATAGACAGACATATAGTAAGCAATAAAACAAGAATGAATGTACAATGATGCCCTTCCAAACAATGACAATAATCTTTTCTAAAACTGCACTTGCTTCATCCTATAGGTAAATACTAAGTAAATAAACAGTAAATTGGAAAGATAACATTAGTACAAGCCACTGATATTACTTGTATCACCCTTAAAGGTGAGAAAGGACAAAGGGAATGAGAAAAGACAAAGATATGTGGGTTATATTTATTGGTGTCAACAGGATGCATCAATGAACATATTTTGTGACAATATGTGTGAAAAAGGCTAGTGTTTGGAGTTCAGACAGGTTTTAGCTCTGACACAAAGTCTGGACTGACTACCCATGTATGCTTATTATTTCAATGCAATTTGTTGAATAAACATCATACTACATTTACCTATTTTCTGATGTTAGTGGTAACTGAAAATGGTGATCTTGTAAAGACAGTACAATGTTCCAGTTCCAAAATATAATTAATAATATTAATAATATAATATTAATAATATTAATAATATTAATAATATTAATAATTTTAATAATATTAATAATATTAATAATATTAATAATATTAATAATATTAATAATATTAATAATATTAATAATATTAATAATATTAATAATATTAATAATATTATTAATATTATTATTAATATTATTATTAATATTATTAATATTATTAATATTATTATTAATATTATTAATATTATTATTAATATTATTAATATTATTATTAATATTATTAATATTATTATTAATATTATTAATATTATTATTAATATTATTAATATTATTATTAATATTATTAATATTATTAATATTATTATTAATATTATTAATATTATTAATATTATTATTAATATTATTAATATTATTAATATTATTATTAATATTATTAATATTATTAATATTATTAACATTATTAACATTATTAACATTATTAATATTATTAATATTATTAATATTATTAATATTATTAATATTATTAATATTATTAATATTATTAATATTATTATTAATATTATTAATATTATTAATATTATTAATATTATTAATATTATTAATATTATTAATATTATTAATATTATTAATATTATTAATATTATTATTAATAATAATATTAATAATATTAATAATAATATTAATAATATTAATAATAATATTAATAATATTAATAATATTAATAATATTAATAATAATAATAATAATAATAATAATAATAATAATAATAATAATAATAATAATAATAATAATAATATTAATAATATTAATAATATTAATAATATTAATAATAATAATAATAATAATAATAATAATAATAATAATAATAATAATAATAATAATAATAATAATAATAATAATAATAATAATAATAATAATTATAATTATAATTATAATAATAATTATTATAATAATAATAATTATAATAATAACAATTATAATAATAATCATTATAATAATAATCATTATAATAATAACAAAATAATAATAATGATGACGATAATGATGACAACCACTGCTGACACTAATCAGGTAAAATACAAAAAAAAAATTAAAAATAATGGCAATAACAATACTGTTTCAACAATACAAACAATGATAAACATTTTAGTATGGGCAGCAGTACCAGATATTTCAGACCCTTTGAGCTATATTTCTGGTTACATACATACATCTATAGCCCATAGAAGTAGGGTAAACAGAAATGGTGCTGGATATGAAAATATGTACATATGTAATGCCTTAATTTTCTACCAT
>NC_061833.1:12460796-12463296 GCF_019202785.1 Penaeus chinensis
TCTTGGTCAAGTCCAGAAAAAACTCAACATGCATTTTGTAAATGGTTCACGCCATTGGGGGATATCTTTAAATATATAACTCATATTAAAATTACAAAATCATAGAAAGTGCACAAATTCAAATTACATGGATCATAAAAAGTGTGCAAACAATAGATGCTAGATAACATATCTCTCAGATTAACCCATTGCCGACGGGCAAGGCATGTACGTCCATGCCATGTCCACTGTGGCTTTACTTGTTCAATTGTTTTTACAAACAGATGGCTACACTTGTACTAAGTCACCAATGAGCCAGTTATGAGTACTGCCTGTCTCGCCTGTTCACCCTTATCATTGCTTTACAAAAATATTTTACTGTATCTTATTATAGTAATTATGTTTATAATAAAAATAATACCATCGATATTTAAATCACTAGTAAATAATACATTTTTCCCGCCAATTCAAGGAAAGGTGAAATCAGGCAAGGTCTCAAGATTTACTAATTGACTCCTTTGTGGCTAAGCACTAGCAGAGCCATCTATGTACAGAGACATTTCACAAAAATATTAAAAATGAGCACAGCATTTTCCCCATTTTCATTAATTTACCCCGGCCTCAATGGGTAAAAAAAAAAAAAAAAAAAAAAAAAAACTATATTAAAAAACAGCAATTTTCCATGCTGAAAAACACTTTTCCTCGAGACATCTGAAATCATTACAACATGATACATTCTATATTATGAATCAATCTTTGTACATTTACAAAAACTAGACATAGTGTGTAGCACTTCGAGTAATTCTCTTATGCAATACCATAGAAAAACTGAATGTCACTGATATACCACCTCAAACAATGTATGCTTTAAAACCCATAAATCTGACAGAAGTTCAATGCTAAAATTTGTATGAATACATCTTTACAGTTGGAGGTCATTGGAGAAAATATTCACTTTTGAGAAGAATATAACAATAATGCAAGTGGGGATAATATAAAAAATTTCAACAATCTTTTTTAGTCTTGTCTTTGCCAGGCCAACAAATTTTGCTTTTCACTAAGTAGTCAATAGACATCAATACTCTAATGCTAATCTGTGAAATATAATCCATGGTATATAACCTATTCAACCATTTTTCTTTTCAACTGATCACAACTTTATGTTGGGTCCTAATCAGAGAGAAACTTTTGGTTATGTCTGGGATGCAACACCTACAACCAAGATCTTTTTGTCACCCAAATAATGAAAGAAGTAAAAACAAGCCAACAATTTGGAAACACGGCTCTCTTGCCAGCTGTAAAACATATGACATTAACACAAAATATAATTGGTAGAATCAGAAAGTACAACAAATAAGAACCAGAAATGCAAGAACATACACATTCATGGTGACTAAGAAATGTAAAAAAAAAGGATCAGCTGCAAAACAAATCACATGGACAATTGTCATGTCTTTTATGAAAAGGCAAATGATGATTCCTCCTGTCTTACTGCAGTGTTGCATTCTTTACCCCCCCCCCCACACACACACAGAGGGACGCACATGGGTGTGGAGTGTGGGTGTGGGTGTGGGTGTGGAGTGTGGAGTGTGGAGTGTGGGTGTGGGTGTGGAGTGTGGGTGCAAGTGTGGAGTATGGGTGTGGGTGTGGGTGTGGGTGTGGGTGTGTGCATATATGTGTGCACCCATTAGAAAAAAAAAAAAAAATCTGGTTGCATGCATGATCTTTATCAACAAATGGGGAAGTTACTAGAAACTTTCTCAATTTCAGCTAATGTAATATAATACAATATGAAACCAAAATCAGTGATAAAATAACAATTGTATGAGTAAATAACAGAAATACCAATAAATGAACTAATTTTTAGAATGGATCAAGCCAATAAAGACTAAGCCATTTCCTGCTGATAGAAAACTAAAAAAAGGGAAAACATTTATTTCACATATTTCGTATTCCATTACTCTGTTTTAATTCTTGTTATATTTCAAGCACCAACACTACAATCATACATTATATAAATGATAATAAATGTTTTTTTCTTCTTTCACTTACACAATTTCATTCACTCTCTCTCATTACAAATACTCAAGCATTATAACTGTTTATACAAGTTTCAATTTTATTTCTGACCATTCACTTCAAGCATTTATCTGCATTTTCAGGTGACGTAACAAGATCAACCTGTATGAGTGTGAGAATAATTGCAGAACTATACATATTTCTTTGCAAAAAAAAAAATACTATCAACATTTTAATGTCATGCACCCTGTATTTTGTAAGGAAATGGTCCACAAATTCCGATTAAAATAGAATAAAATAGAAAAGTATAAGGTTAAAAATATAAATACACAAAAAAATAATGCACAACCATGCTCAGTTGTTCTCACCATTGGAGATTTCACTCACACAAAAGTAACATAACTATGCACTTGAATCTAGGGTTCAATTATCCTTACTGTACCTCTATTGGCAGGTTCAACCCTGGCGTTGTGGCCAAAGGTGTCGACAGAAGTGGGACTTG
>NC_061833.1:12493296-12498296 GCF_019202785.1 Penaeus chinensis
ATGAAGATGATGAAGATGATGAAGATGATGATGATGATGGTGATAATGATGATGAAGAAGATGATGAAGAAGATGATGAAGATGAAGATGAAGATGAAGATGAAGATGATGAAGATGATGATGAAAAGGAAATAAAATAATATTATTAATAGAAATAACCATAGTAATAATAATGAAAAAGACAATAATAATAATAATAATAATAATAATAATAATAATAATATTATTAACAACAATAATTATAATCATAATAATAATAATCATAATAATAATAATCATAATAATAATAACAATAATAATAAAAATCATAATAATAATAATAACAATATTAATAACAGTAGCAGCAGTAATAATAATGATAATGATAATAACTGCAGTCATAAAAATAACAATAGCAACATATAACAATAATAATAAAAACAATAATAACAACTTGAATAATAAATAAAAATGAAAGTAAGTTACACCAATAATAATAGTAACATTATTAATTTTAGTAATAGTAATAATAATAGTAAAAGTAAAAGTAAAAGTAAAAGTAAAAGTAAAAGTAAAAGTAATAGTAGTAGTAGTAGTAGTAGTAGTAGTAGTAGTAGTACTACTACTACTACTACTACTACTACTACTACTACTACTACTACTACCACTACCACTACCACTACCACTACCACTACCACTACCACTACCACTACCACTACCACTACCACTACCACTACCACTACCACTACCACTACCACTACCACTACCACTACCACTATTACCACTATTACTACTACTACTACTACTACTACTACTACTACTACTAATAATAATAATACCAATAATAATAAGAAGAAGAAGAAGATGATTAAAACAACTATAACATTAACAATAACAATAACAATAACAATAATAACAATAATAACAATAATAATTATAATTATACTACTACTACTCCTACTACTACTACTAATAATAATAAAAATAATAATTATAATAAAAACAACAATAATTGTAATAACAATAAAAATAACAATAACAACCAAATCATAAAAACATCAAAAAGTATTAATAAAAACAATAACAGCAACACTAACAGTAACATAACTATATCTATAACAATAACAATAAAAACAACAATAATTAAAACAATGACGAAATAAAATGCATGGAACAAACAGTGTGCCAAGGTTTCAGTTGTTTCAAGTATGACAGATCTTCTCTTTTGCATGCATTAAAACACTTTCTTAAAAGTTTTATGGTAGTGTGGAAAGCTGTAGAAAGACGCAAACTTCCTGTTTTTGTAGATGGTATTGCATGACCAAACAGCAAATTGAACAATTGTTAATGAAATATATCAAGGTAACACTTAAAAAATACCATGCAAACTGGGAAGCATAAAATAAAGGGGTGGAGATAACAATGTCAATGCACTTAGCCAATGGGGACTCTCCCAGATATGCCAGAAACCATTAGATAAATCATTACGGTATAATTTGCTCAATTTATTTACAATTTCTATAATTAAAACTTCTGCACCTGTATTTATAATAATGAGGTGCATTAAATTAATCTAGGGAAAAAGTCACTTTCATTTTTTGGTTACATAGGCTAAATGGAAGTGGTACTGCCTGTCCTTTAAATAGGTTGACGGTCATAGTGTTGTTGCTGCTGAAACATGAACCCTTAAATGCAGGTAATAATGCATGTCAAAGCAGCTCTTTTTACATCTTCAACTGATGGAAGCATAAAGAGGTCAGATGGGGCTAAATCGGAGCTGTAAGGTGGATGTCAAATGATTTCCTAACGAAATTCATGTAGCACAGCGTGGTGGAAGAGTAACACACTGATGCAGCTTTCCAGGGCATCTTTCTGTGATTTTTTACAGAGTTTTCACAAAATGCATTCATAATGAGCAGATGTAATTGTTTTCTTGCTCACGAGGAAGTCAACCAGCAAAATCCTCTCTGATTCCCAGAAGACAATGGCCATGACCTTTCCTCTTGAACACTCAAATTTTGCTTTGACTGGTCCACTTCCACCCTGGGCAGCCACTGCTTTGATTGAATTTTGTCCTCGGGATTGTACTGGTGGAGATATGTTCCATCTCATCACAATTCACTGCAGAAAAGTTTCAGAGTCCTCATCCCACTTATTTAAAATTTCCATTGAAAGATCTACCCTTGTTTCCTGCTGATCTGGGCGCAACAGCCTAGGCACTCATCAAGCGGAAAGCTTGCTTAGCCCCAAACTCTCCACCAGAATTGTGTGTGCAAAGCCCACAGAGATATTAAGTGTGTCTGCTGCTGATTCAGCAGTTATTCATCTATTTTTTCCGATCATGTCACAAACAACATCAATGCTTTCCTCACAAACTGACATTGATGGCCTGCTACTGCAGGGCTCATCTTCAATTTCGTTCCTTCCACTTTTGAACCGACTTATCCATTTGTAGATTATTGATTTCTTTGGGGCATTGTCACCATAAACTTGTTCCAGAGTGTCAATGATTTGCCAATTCTCTCAATTGAGTTTCACCAAGAATTTCATGTTTGTCCTGGTCTTGATTTTGGTGGATTCAATGTTGCTTGAATGGTGCCTGACTTCCAACTGCTGGCGATTCAGTATTACCTGCATTTCAGGGTTCATGTTTGAACACATTTTTAACATGTTGATACAAGAATGTTCAGGTGCATTGAAATCAAAATCTTTCCATATGATTTTTAGTTAAAGACTTTTTCCACAAACTTTTTGAAGCCCCATTATAAGTATGACAAAAATAATAATTCTGAAATAACAAGAATAACAATATCAAATAACAATGATAATGACGATGACGATGATAACAACAATAAAAAATAACAGCAACAACAACAACAACAGAAAAAAAAAAATAATAATAATCATCATAATAATAATTATCATCCTTATTATTATTATCATTGTTATTATTATTATTACTATTATCATAATTATTATTATTATAATTATGATAATCATAATGATAATAATCTTCATCGTCATCGTCATCGTCGTCGTCGTTGTCGTCGTCTCCCTCATCATCATCATCATCATCATCATCATCATCATCATCATCATCATCATCATCATCATCATCATCATCATCATCATCATCATCATCATCATCATCATCGTTGACATTATTATTATTATTATTATTATTATTATTATTATTATTATTATTATTATTATTATTATTATTATTATTATTATTATTATTATTACTATTATGTTATTGTTATTGTTAGTGTTATTACTATTATTAGTATTATTGTGACAATAATAATAATAATAATAATAATAATAATAATAATAATAATAATAATAATAATAATAATAATAATAATAATAATAGTAATAGTAATAATAATATTGATAATATTGACAATATTGATATTGACAATATTGATAATATTGATAAAATTGATAATAATAATAATATTAGTAACAATAACAATAATAATAATAACAACAACAAAACAACAATAATAATAATAATAATAATAATAATAATAATAATAATAATAATAATAATAATAATAATAATAATAATAACAATAATAATAACAACAACAACAAAACAATAATAATAATAATAATAACAATAATAACAATAACAATAACAATAATAATAATAATAATAATAATAATAATAATAATAATAATAATAATAATAATAATAATAATAATAATAATAATAACAATAACAACAACTATTAATAACAATAATAATAACAGTAACAGTAACAACAATAATGAAAGCAACAACAATAATAATCACACCACCACAATACGATATCATAACAAAATGACAACAATAGTATTATTTATTCCTATAATGAAGATGATTACCCCCACAAAGAAATCAAATAAAGTTGACAGTAAAAGCAATTAGACAAATCCATAAACCTTATCACCAACAATTTCTTTAGTGGTTTCGTGTAGAAACCACAATGTAAATACGCAATGCATGGTCTTTCACTTGTGGCATCCTTTCCCTTCACAATTATAAGCCACTTACTTTTACCAATAATATTTTACAGATCACAGCCTAAAGATAATGCAGGTTTGAAGAGGATGTCCATAATCTATCATGTTATCATTATCATTATATATTATAATATATATTTCTTATTTTATTATTATTATAATTATTATTATCACTATTATTATTTCTATCATCATCATCATCATCATCATCATCATCATCATCATCATCATCATCATCATCATCATCATCATCATCATCATCATCATCATCATCATCTTCATCTTCATCTTCATCTTCATCATCTTCATCATCTTCATCATCATCTTCATCATCATCATCATCACAAACCTGTTTACTCTTTTCCCTGATTTTCAGAAGTATTCTTTTTAGTTTTATATCACTATTAGTGGTGTTCACATTATAATAATCAAAATGTCAATAATGATAACAGCATTGATATCAATTGCATTAAAAAAATCTAAAAAACTCAAGGGAAGAGATTTCACAAAACAAAACTACAGTGAAAATTGGAAGTTCTCACAAGCATCAGGGTAAAAGATGTATATCTGTAGTATTTTTTGGCATGTATTTACTTGCAATACCTCTAGCTTGTTACTTTTTCACAGCCATCTATGTATGCATTTGGTCTCTTACATGAAGAAACTACTGTTAATGTCACTCTAAGTACAGTTATCAGTATACAAGTACATGGGCCTATTTATATATTTACCTAACAACCATGATAAGATTTAGAGAAATAATTTAATCCAAAACACACTCAAAAAGACAAAATATTTCTTTCACTCAATAAATGAAACTCGCATCAACTACCTCCATAGGAGAGGGAAAAAAAACACGAAGAGGAAAGGAGCACCAAAAAGAGTGAGACGCGGGAAGAGCCAAATGCAAAGCAAGGAAATGAGAAAAAGAGAGTAAATGAAATATTCTTCCCCCATTCGCACCTTTGCCTCAGGCCATGGAAAGGTAAAGGAAAAACCGACCTGCATTC
>NC_061833.1:12511729-12516729 GCF_019202785.1 Penaeus chinensis
CACCTTTCATCGCGTTCGATTGTTGGGATAATCTGCCATGCACAGTGGTAACCTAGGCGCATTCTGTGAAGAATGACTTCGGTACCTCTGTTGCTTACTTCAGAGAGTGCCAGTGGTTCATAGCCTGTGGCGTCTGAGCACCAGCTGGCCGAGGGGGAGGTTCTCGTCTCCTCTCTGTGGAGCTGCCGTAGAAAGGTACGACCGACCAAGGCACACTTCTCCATAAGTAATTTTCGGCTCGGTTTTATCGTCATGGGATTTGGGGGCATACCCCTGCCAGCGACGGCTAGTCTGTCAGCAAGCTCGTTCCCTCTGATGCCGATGTGGCTTGGGACCCAGTTGATGATAATTCTTCTACCCTGAGCAAGAATTCTCTGTGCCATTGTGAGAATCGTGGTCAGTAGGTAGATGTTGTCTGTGGATGAGCTGTGCTGAAGACAGTCAATGGCTGCCCTGGAGTCTGTGTGTATGACCACGTGTCCTTCCCTTAGGGACGCGTGGCCTAGGGCTCCCAAGATTGCAACTGCCTCTGCCTGTAGCGAGGAGGCGTTGTCTGTTACCCTCATGGATCGCGTGGCATCCCTAGCTGCAAAGCCGGCGCCTGCAGTGTGGCTCAAGGGATCGACCGATCCATCCGTGTAGTATGTTCTACTACCCGGAGGAGTGATGGCTGAAATGACCCTGTGGGCTTCTGCCTTTAGGCTAGGGATGGGCTATAGGCTCTTTTTCATTGACAGGTTCATTATGTTGAACTCTATCAGGCTCAGTGCCCACGGCGGGGCTTCGGCAAAGTCGGGGTGGGGGGAGTCCATGACCTTAGCAAGAAGCTGTTCTTTGAGCTGATGGCGTATCAACACCCTGGCTGTGTGAGACAGCCAGGAGTTGTTTGCAAAGAGCTCGTTGTCTTGTTCGAGGCGTCTGACTATTTTTTGTCTTAGGCTTGTATTCCTGGGAGCCTGGATGACCTTTGACAGGAATTGTGTTGCCATTAGATCGATTCGTGAGGGGGAGAAGGTTTGCCTTCATCAGGAGGTTGAGGACCTTCGTCCACCTCTGGGCACCCAGAATGTCCTGGCGGCTTCATTTTGGACTGTCTCTAATTTGTCTGTGTACTTTTTCTTGGCGGCAATTAGAGCGACTGAGGCATAGTCCATATAGGGCCGACAGCATGTACATAGAATGATCTTAGTACTTTGTGTCTGGCCCCTATGCGTCTCCCAGTCATTGCTCTCATGACAGACAGTCTTGCTTTGGTTCGGTCAACCAGGTACTGGACCTTCTGGAAAGACAGGGTCCGGTCTATCCTTACCCCAAGGTATAGGTAGTCCTGGACCCATTCCAATTCCACTCCCTGGATTTTCAGTCTTGTGCCTTGAACTCTCTGTCTCAGATTTTCAGTCTTGTGCCTCGAACTCTCTGTCTCAGAGCCATGGCTTTGGATTTGGCTGCAGAGATCTTTAGTCCTGTCCTACAACACTCCTCTGACACGAGGTCCAGACAACGCTGGGCTTTATTCTGGCTACGTGGTCCAGTGGAGGTGATAGCGAGATCGTCTGCATACGAGATGATCTGGCACCCCACTGGGAGGTTTATGTTGAGGATGCAGGACATTAAAGTGTTGAATAGGGCTGGACTGAGAACCCTGCCCTGTGGCGTTCCATTTTCGAGCGGCATGTGCTGCGATAGGTGACCCTGGAATTTGACATTGGTAGTCCTGTTCCTGAAGTAGTCACCTATCCAAGCCAAGAGCTTTCCTCTGATTCCCTTCTGGATCAGGCTTTCCTGAATGGCAAGCGGACTTGCCAGTTCAAAAGCCTTCTCCAGGTCAAGGAATACCACCACAGCTGGGCCCTTGCTGATTGTGCTTAAGAGCGTGGCTATGCTGTGTGCTGTGCCCATGCCCCTTGTGAACCCATGAAGGTGTTCGTGCGGAGGTTTCGTTTTCCATTGAAGCCGGTTTAGTACCATCCTCTCAGGCGTCTTGGCCAGGCAGCTGAGCAGAGAGATGGGGCGGTACTTCCCCGGCTCCTTTGGTTTTGGGACGGGAACTATGGTAGCCCTCTTCCAACTCTGGGGTAGAGTGGAAGTTTCCCAGGAATTGTTGATGAGTTGCAAGAGTGCACGCTCACCTGCTAGTCCTAGGTGGGAGATAATGGGGTACGAGATCCCATCAGAGCCCGGGGCTGTGTTGGAACTGGTTTTATAGGCTTTCCTTAGTTCCCTCAGAGAAAAGATAACGTCTGAGTTATCGGGTTCGGCTGCCCTTTCTCTGATCTGAGCGTGTCTGTCTGGCTGTAGACGCTCTTGTCTTGCCCTCAGCTCGGCTGGCAGACTGTTGCTGCTCATTCTCGCAGAGAACTCGTGCGCTAGTCTGTCAGCCTCTGCTTGGGGGTCGTGATGGGTGCACCTCGGGGCTGAGCGGCTGGTAGCTCGCTTGACCCGTTGCCACAGCTCTGAAAGGGTGGTTTGGTGGTCGAAGGACTCACACCATTCCAGCCACTTTTCCTGCCTGACTCTGTTGGCAGTTTCCTTGGCATCCGTGACAGCTTCCCTTAGGAGGGATAAGTTGTCAGGGGTTCTTTGCCTTCGGAATAGTTTTCGGCACATGTTCACCCTGTGGTTGACCTCCCTGATCTCGTCATTGAAGTACCAGGCGTCTTTGTGACTTCTGGACCCAGGCCGAGTTTTGGGTATGGTCTGTGAGGCTGCTTCATTAATGGCATTTAGCAGGCTAGCTTCGAGCAGTTCCACATTTTCGCTTTGTGGGGGATTGTTGCATCTCAGACAGAGGGCCAAAGCGTTTTGAAACGCCTGCCAGTTGGCCTTGTCTGTTTTCCATCTTGGATTCGGTCTTAGGATTTCGGCTGGGCCAGCATCCATGAGGGTAGTTATAGTGCCGTAATGGTCACTTGTGACGGTCTCATCGACACACCAGCCAATCCTCCCCATCAGAGTCGCAGTGGCCAGGGTGAGGTCTAGGACCCCTCCTCTGACGTGCGTTGGCTCTTGGGTGTTGAGGAGAGCGATCTCAGGGAATGTCTCTAGCACGTCGGCTATGTGATAGCCGGCCGCATCCGGTGTCCGGCAGGGAGCCAGGATGGGGTGGTGTGCATTGAAGTCTCCCCCTATGATCACTCGGTCGTGTGCAGCAGAAGCACAGATCTGGCTGATGTCTAAGCTTCTACAGCGTGGCCAGTTGCAGGTCGCACAACATCCTCTGCCGAATATCAAGACATGTTAGCTGCCATAGGTGTATATGTATAAGTATTTTCAAAGATTCATTTAAAAGCTGCATTTTTACAATTAATGATGGATGACAACTGTCAAGAGATATGTTAACTCAACACTCATTTAGGACTGTTCAGACCCAAAAGACTGCTTTTTGGAATAGCATCGAGTCCAGCTATTTGGCAGCAAACCATGGACAAGATATTTCATGCTTTACCAGAAGTATTTTGTTTTATGTACGACGTTGGCAAGCTAGGACGATGAGGAACATTTAGAAAGATTACTAGCTGTTTTAGATAGGATAAAAGAAAATGGAATAAAAACACCCAAAAGTAAGTGTCATTTCTTTGAAAACCCCTTGGAGGATTAGGTTTCAGGATTGATGGTAAAGGTATTCATAAAACTGAGGATAACGTTAGGACGGTTAAATTAGCCAGGGTGCCTGAGAATATTAAAGAACTACAATCATTCCTAGGGTTAGTAACCTTTTACGGTAAGTTGGTAAAGAGCCACCATTGCTCTTATAAATGTGAATATATATAAATATATATATACTTATATATATATATATATATAACACTTTAAAATTTGAACATATATGAATATAAATGTGTATATATATGTGTGTATATATAAATATATATATATATATATATATATATATATATATATATATATATATATATATATATGGGTGCGTGCTTCATGCTCAGGGTGATGCGAAGTGATGGTGTTGTAGCTAAATAGAGTTAAGTGCTTGCATGCCTTCTAGCTTGCAGCTGCCACCGCTGGCAAGCCTAGGTGAAAAAGGGAGCAGCTCTGCATAAGGCTCCCCAGCCAGTTCACAGCCTCTCCATCATCGAGACTCCTGCAGTACCTCCTCGTGGCCACCTGTGGAAACTGGGCACCTTGCGGTCCCAGGCTGAACTGTGGGGGATCTCGGAACAGCAGGTACGGAGCTATGGCCCACTGGCGTGTGGACACACCCTGGCACTATACCAACTCCTGCCCCTCAGCCACCTTAGGGTAAATGGGTGGCTCAGGGGAGTTGGGCCTTGCCAGCCCTCCACCCCCCAGATAACTCACCGGCAGTGACCGAAGTGAATGGATATGCTGGGGGAAGGGGTGATGTCCTACCCAGCAAGCAAGGTGGGCTGTGGGTCCTGTTGGGAGGGCTAATGTTGGGGCGCAGGATGGGAATGAGAGCTACTCGTCCCGCCTGTGCCCTGGCAGGCGCCAACCTAGCATGAGGCCTGGGGAGTAAATAGGGGAACCCCACAGGCGGATGTTGGGCCCCACAGCCTGCCGATCCCTTTTATTTGCGGCAGCGTCTGTGGGGTGGCAGAGGTGGCGTCCGACTCGAGCGACTGCCCGAGGCTTAACCTCAGGCGAGCTATCTGGGTAGGTGCTTGGAACATCCAGTCCTTGTGGCAGGACGTGCAGTTACCTCTGCTATTGAGGGAATTGGGGCGGTTGGGAGTGGAGGTGGCTGCCCTCTCGGAGATGAGAAGACCCGGCAGAGGCATGATCAGTATGGGTGGGTACACCTGTTACTGGTCGGGCCATGGCGAATGTCACCATCTGCAGGGAGTAGCCATAGTCATATCCAGCCGACCCCAACCTTTGGTAGTTGAGGTAACACCGGTTGATGAGCGTATTATGGCATTAAGACTGAAGCATGCTTTTGGCTTCGTGTCTGTTAATGATGTTTGCAAACTTGATGTGAAAGAGGTGTTCTACACTAAACTTGCAGCAGTGGCAGACAATTGCCC
>NC_061833.1:12524229-12526729 GCF_019202785.1 Penaeus chinensis
TAGGTCGGGAATTGCCAACTAGGGAGTCGAATTGGAGCTATCTATTTTCAAACTACCTTGTACATAATGTTAACCATATCATCAAATGCTGCAAAAGTATTTCACCGAACATGTTCATTAACCTGAGATGTCTGTCTCACCTTCATCGTTCTGTTTCGGGTTCCCATCTGTAACATAAGCATCGATCTCATCGGGATTCTTCGTCACAACTTTATCCGATTTCTCTAACGATCGACTTTTGTAAACTTCGGAAATTTGAGACGCTGTGTCTTTGGCGATTAAAGGCACGAGAGAATTATTGGCCACGGGAAACAGCGTGACGCCAGGAAGAAGTGAACGAGATGCATCCCCATCTCTCCTTTCTGATTCCGGTATCGCTTCAGAAAAAGAACTTGGGGTTGATATTTCCCAAAGTCTCTTGTAGGTTAACGTGTGATAACGCTCATCATGGATCTGTAGTATGGCAAGGAGATGGAAATCATTGTCTGGCAACCTTCTCGCTAGCAGGGCGGGGCCGTTGGCAGGGAAACAGGAGGTCAGCGTGAGAGACAAGATTATTGTCAGACAGGAGGCGAATTTGACCGCCATCGGGATCTGGAGTGGGAATTATGCACAAGGAGTGAAATCTGAACAATTAGAGTATCTATTTATCTATCTATCTATCTAAATATGTATGTACGTATGCACCCTTACACATTATATATACATATATGTCATTATGCATGTATATACACTGATGAGGAAATACACAAATCATTAGAAAAACTACCTCAATGCACTTCACCAAACTTCGAGATAAAAGGACAGATAGACGCCTCTCATCAACTGATAATCGCTCAATGACGCAACACTTTCGTACTCAAAAAAGCGAACCACTGGGCTGGTGAGGAGGTCACGTTCACATGAGCGTGTATTTTCGTATTAGTTAATTTATCTCCCGGAGGAAAACTGTCCTTGTAATTGCTTTAAATTATGTACTGAGGTAGCTTTTTTTCCCAAGTCATAGCATGGTAATGATAGTGATGATAATATATATATAATGATAATAGTGATAACGAAAACGATTATACATATATAGTAATGATAATGGTGTTAATGATGATAATAATGAAATTAATAATAGTTATAACAATACTAATAATACTACTAATAATAACGATACTAATAATGACAATGATAACAATAATGATAGTAATGATTCTAATGATAATAATGATGACAGTTATGATAAAAAATACTAGTAAAAATCAGGCAATATTAATACTAAATGTAATTCCAGTGCTAATGCTAATACAGATGCTAATGTCAATAATGATGAAAATAATGATGATAATGAATAATAATAATTATGATAGTGATAATAATAATGATAATGATAATGATAATAATAATGATAATGATAAAAATAATGATAATAATAATAATAACAATGGTAATAATAACATTAATGATAGTAACAATAATGATAATAACAATAAGAGTAATAGTAATAATAATGATAATAATGGTAATAATAGTTATAATAGTAATGATATAAATAATAATAATAATGATGATAATAATAACAATACTAGTGTTAATGATACTGATAACACTAATACCAATGACGATTATAGCTATAATAACAATATAGTAACAACTGTAACACCAATATCGATAATGATATTTGTAGTAATGGCAATCATGAAAATGGTAACAGTAATAATGATCATGATAACTGTATATATGAGAAAGTAAAAAAAAAATCAACTTGAATATGTATGTGTATTTGTATAAGATATTAACCCATATACTAAACATACAAATTACAGAACACAATATTAACATATCTCAAGGGACATTCCGAAAGAAACAACTGTTAACAAAAAGTGATTACTGTTTTTTCGTAACTTCTTGTATACCACTTTTTATATAATGTAATTTGCCTAACTTGTAGAGACGTAGTTTATTTGGTTTTTATACTAAAGGCGAGTTTTTATGTCGATTTTCCTTTGTTATTTATTGATGTTGATAAACAAATGTCAAAGAAAAGAATGTTTCATATGTTCCTGTAGTTATTAAACGCAAATATATGTAATTTGTTTGAACTATGTTGATGATTTAATCAATCTTCACATTTTCATTATTGTTAATGTTATAATTTCATGCTAAGACGTCACGGTAAATCATCCCTCTCATTATGTATGTTTTCATTTTGTAAACTGATGAGAAAAGGAGTGAATGACATGTCCAACAATATTACCTCTACTATAGTTGCTACTACTACAACACATACCATGATTGATTCTACTACCATAACTACAACAACAGCAACTACTGCTACTACAATTATTACTATCTGTACTCCTACTACTATTGTTACTGTGATAATTACTATTACTTCTGTTATTACGAGAAATAATATTACTTCTGTTGCTACGATAACCTACTGTTACTACCGCTGCTACGATAATCACTTCTACTACTGTTACTACTATAAGTAAAACTACAACTATTACTG
>NC_061833.1:12534229-12536729 GCF_019202785.1 Penaeus chinensis
CGGGTGAGTAGGTAAAAGAGGAAGGGAAGAAGGGAGAGAGGAAGGAGGGAGAAGGAGAGAAGGAAGGAGGGCAGGAGAAAGAAAAGGAGAAGGTGGGTAGGAAAAAGAGGAAAAAGGAAGGACGGAGAGGGAGGGCGAAATTAATAAATTATGTACATATATAAATAAATATAAATATATATATATGTATATATATGTATATATATATATATATATATATATATATACACACACATATACACACGTTTATGTGTGTGTGTGTGCATATATGTATATATACATATATTTATATTGATATATATATCCATATATATACATATATAATATATATAAATACATATAATATATATATATATATATATATATATATATATATATATATACTTATATATATCTCTATATGCGTGTGCGTGTGAAGGGAAGGAGGGAGGGCAAAACTAATAAATTATGCATACATATATATATATATATATATATATACATATATATATGTTAAGATAGATAGATAGATAGATAGATAGATAGATAGATAGATAGATAGATAGATAGATAGATAGATAGATAGATAGATAGATAGATTGATAGATAGATATATGTATGCGCATATATGTATATATATATATATATATATATATATGTGTGCATATCTCTATATATATATATATATATATACACATATATATCACCATCATCATATTCGTTCCATTACCGATGACGTGTTTGATGAACTTTGACATCCTGTAGTTAACTGGGTCTTTATACTGCGATGGCTGACCCATAATCCTTCCCCAGGGGAGTAGTTGGTTAGGTAATCATTGTTGGTGATTCTCATCCCACCATTATATCAACGATAAACTCAACCACTACCTTATCTAGGGTTGATTTACCCAATATACGTAAATCCGAGTGTGTGCTTACACGCACGCACGGGCGATGTGCGCGTACATGAATGCACATACAAAAACAAACTCACATGCGCGCAAGGTGTGTGTGGATTTGCACGGATTAGCATATATTGGGTAAGTCAAACCTAGATACGGTAGTGGGTGAGTCAGAGAGAGAGAGAGAGAGAGAGGGAGAGAGAGAGAGAGAGAGAGAGAGAGAGAGAGAGAGAGAGAGAGAGAGAGAGAGAGAGAGAGAGAGAGAGAGAGAGAGAGAGAGAGAGATAAGGAAAGAGAGATAAGGAAAGAGAGATAAGTAAAGAGAGATAAGGAAAGAGAGATAAATAAAGAGATATAAGTAAAGAGAGATAAGGAAAGAGAGATAAGGAAAGACAGTTAAAGAAAGAGAGACATACACCGAAAAAAGCACGGAAACAGAGATAGGAATAGATAAAAAAAAAAAAAAAAATGATAAGACTATGTCATGCACATATCTCCACCATCTTCCCACACTCTCCCCTCTCCCTCGACTTCACGAACCATTCATATTTCCCTCAGTTCCTGTCAACAACACCGCGCTGCTTTGCCCAACCAATATCACGCAGCAATTTACGGACATTGAAGAGCCGGTTGACGTGGGAGCCTCCAGTAAGTACCTGAAGTGCCAAGGAGGGAAGAAATGGCTGTCAGGACGCGACCATAACTTCGTGCACTGCGAAGATGGAGCTTGGACAACTGTAAGCGATGTGTGTGACAAAGGTGAGGGGTTGTTGGTGTTCTGCATGAGAAATACTTGGGGTTAGTTCCAGTGTGTATCTCCTTAATATTTAGCGTGATTCGATAGAAAAGGCCGCTATTGTTATTTTAAACTGCCGTGTTGTATAAAATCAATTTCAAAATATAGTTCTAAGCTAAAGTCTTACGTTAACTGCTGTAAAAAGGGAGTCCTAAATGATACACTGGCAAACAGCTTTAAAATAAGATAAAACAATATCTAAAACATGGCGGTATAGAAGCACTCGAAGAAAAGTAAAAAATGACAAATCCTAAGAGTAAGCAAAGCACAGACTAATAAAAACAAACACAAGAATAACAGCAAGCACAGCCAAGTGCTTATTTAAAAATAAAGAAATAAAAGTAAAACTATTGAAATAAAATATCAAGGCATCACTAAATGTACGTATTTTCTTATAAGAATAGAGATCACGTTCAGCTCCTAGAAAAATAAAAATATCAAGCTCTGTAATTATGACATCCGGTGTTCTCAGGTCAAAAAGGAGGGCAATAATATACAATGACTGCTATAGACTGACTGAATTTGGCGGTAAACTGGGTCATATATATACACTATGTGACGTCATCAGCCATATAAAATAACATTATCAAATAAAACGAGATTACAGTTTTAAAATATTAGAAAGGATGATATAGCATAAAAAAAAAAAAAAATACAAATGAGAGAAAATAAAAATAATTTAGATGACCACGAATACGACATTTGAAAAGATGTCGTACCTTCACTCCATAATGAGTAAGCAAGCAAACAAAATTATTAATGATAAAAAGTTTAAAAAGACATAGTTCAAAACAGTGATTAAGAATCCAATAAAATGCCCAAT
>NC_061833.1:12544229-12556729 GCF_019202785.1 Penaeus chinensis
AAATGTCCGAAAAAGTGACATTGTCAGGAAACAATTTGACAGCAAAAGTTCTGTCAGAAATTAAATTTTTAATAAAACAAGGCAAGTAGGCCATATCGCCATGTCATGTCGTAGGCTTTTTCTATATCTAAAAATACTGAAATCAAATAATCTTTTTTGGCTGTCCAGCTTTACTAGTTGATCGAGAGTTAGGAGTCCCTTTCGGAAGCCGCACTGCTCGTCAACTATCAAATTACTGGAATTTAAAAAATGCAATAGGCTACTGTTAACAATTCGTTCCATGACCTTGCATAAGCAACTTGGCAACGCAATTGGGCGGTAGGAGATGGCAGATCTGGGATTACCCCCTCCTTTCAAAAAGGGAATGATGTGGGCGAAGTGCCATGAGTTTGGGAAAGTGTGGTTTTTCCAAATTTCATTGTACGCTTCTAGCAACTTAATCATGGCATCATGATTAAGATGTTTTATCATCTCATATCGAATCTCATCGGGGCCTGGCGATGTTCGTCTCCAGGCTTATAGGGCTTGGACAAGCTCATCCATTGTTAGATCTTTATTGTAATCAAAGTCATCTCCTGTGGCAAATTGAATAGGTTGCAGCTCAGCCGCTTCCTTGATGGTTAGGAATGCGGGATAGTAATTTGCTGAGCTGCTTGTATGAGAGAACTGCCTGGCGAGTGCATTAGCAATGTCTCTAGGTGAGTCGATATTATTGCCCTTGTGAATGATGTTAATGTTTTTTTCTTATTGATTTTATTGACAGTGGACCAAACCTCTGATATTTTGGTATTGCTGCTAGTTGTAGAGACAAACCTCCGCGAGGAGTCTCTTTTTGCGTGTCTTATTATTCTACGAACCCTAGCTCTTGCTTGTTTGTAGTTGCAAAAGTTTTCATTAGTGATATCAATTTTGAAAAGTCTGTAGGCCTTATTGCGTCGGCACAGCGCCCTGCGGCAATCTGGTGTCCACCATGGAACTCTATGCTTAACGCTATCTGTCAAAGTTTTAGGAAAGGATAGCAATGCTGCTTCTACAATCGAATTCTGAATATTATTAATTTATCATCAATGGTTTCTCCAACAAGTTCGAGCTTGACGCTCCTTGTGAAGGCGACCCAGTCTGCTCTTTTTACGTTAAATTTGGGTGCTGAAGGCTTTCTCACTGTGTCGCATGAATATTCAATCAAAATAGGAAGATGATCGCTTCCCAACGAGTCGTCAATGGTGTGCCACAGGCACTATTTATGAAGAGACCAGTGATATGTCAATAAAGCTCAAATTACCGGTATTATCGTCCACCCGCGTCGGACTACCATCGTTCAGAAGGACCAGATCAGAATCATTAATCAACTTAACTACTTGCTCACCCCTACCATTCACCCGCAAGGAACCTCATAACGTATGATGAGCATTCAAATTACCTAAAATCACTTTATTTTGTGGCAGACTATCCTGAAGATTATCACATTATCAGGTGGACAATAAACTGAACATAGAGTCAGATACGTGCCATTATTTTTTACTTTGCATGCGACAAACTCCAAAGTAGAATCAATAGTCACTTCAGTAAAAGGGAGGCTTTGGTGGATGTACATAGCGACTCCGCCTCCACCCCTACCCTCTTGATCCTTCTGACATCAATGGTAGTTCAGCGAAACGACCTCGTCAGAGACGAGGTGTGTTAAATGCGTTTCTCGGAGAACTATAATATCGGGATCATAGGACGAGGCTAATAATTTAAGGTCATTTACTTTAGATCTGAGACTTCGACAATTCCACTGTATAATGGTTGACGCGAAGATTACGTTTTATGAGGTTTAGAAGTGCCTTCACGCGCACAGCAAAGGTCGCGGGCTCGCGCCACGCAGCCGGCCGGGGGCCGCCGGGGTAACCATTCCCCGTGCCGCCCCGCTTCTCGGTCGGTTTGTGGCCCTGCCCTTCACACAGTCGACCGCTTCCGTCTAGACGTCCGGAATGGTTTCCGAGTGCCACTTCCCCCCTCACTGAGGTGAAACAACCTTTGGATGGTTGCTTCAGAGGGATGAAAGGAACCAGCTGGCAAAAGGACAAAACCCCCCTTCCCTCACTGAGGTGAAACAGCCTTTGGGTGGTTGCTTCAGAGGGATGAAAGGAACTGCCTGGCAAAAGTGCAAAATCTCCCTTCCCTCACTGAGGTGAAACAGCCTTTGGGTGGCTGTTTTAGAGGGAAGGGGGAACTACTTTGAAAAGACACAGGTCCTATCCTTCCTCACTGAGGTGAAACAACCTTTGGATGGTTGCTTCAGAGGGATGAAAGGAACTGCCTGGCAAAAGTGCAAAACCTCCCTTCCCTCACTGAGGTAAAACAGCCTTTGGGTGGCTGTCTCAGAGGGAAGGAGGAATCCCCTCGAAAAGACACAGGTCCTTTCCTTCCTCACTGAGGTGAAACAACCTTTGGGTGGTTGCTTCAGAGGAATGTAAGGAACTGCCTGGCAAGAACGCAAAACCTCCCTTCCCTCACTGAGGTGAAACAGCCTTTGGGTGGCTGTTTTAGAGGGAAGGGGGAACTACTTTGAAAAGACACAGGTCCTTTCCTTCCTCACCGAGGTGAAATAACCTTTGGGTGGTTGCTTCAGTGGGATGAAAGGAACTGCCTGGCAAAAGTGCAAAACCTCCCTTCCCTCACTGAGGTGAGGCAGCCTTTGGATGGCTGTCTCAGAGGGAAGGAGGAATCCCTTTGAAAAGACACAGGTCCTTTCCTTCCTCACTGAGGTGAAACAACCTTTGGGTGGTTGCTTCAGGCGAACGAAAGGAAGTGCCTGACAAGAACGCAAAACCTCCCTTCCCTCACTGAAACAGCCTTTGGGTGGCTGTTTCAGAGGGAAGGGAGAACTACTTTGAAAAGACACAGGTCCTTTCCTTCCTCACTGAGGTGAAACAATCTTTGGGTGGTTGCTTCAGAGGGATGAAAGGAACTGCCTGGTAAGAGTGCAAGACTCCTCTTCCCTCACTGCGGCGAAGCAACCTTTGGGTGGCTGCCTCAGAGGGCTGAGCAAAAGGGCTCCAAACAATGATGTCTCGTAGGTGGAAGGGCACCCCTCTGGTCTCTCCCCAGGGGTTTACGCCTACCCACGCGTTTGCCGTACGTGGCAGCCTTGTGCGCTGTAGACACGGGATTCCTGGAGGTTGAGCGATGCTGTGAACGAGTACGCCCTGCGGCTAGCAACACGCCTCTTTGGTCCTCTATTCCAGCAAGACAGGCGGCCTGATCCCGGCCCGGTCACGGTCAATCGGCTGGTCTTCCCCGGGAGGCTAGGGCCAAGCAGTCATGCCGCCGTTGGCACTCACAATGGTCCGTGAGCGCCGTCACAATGGCTATTGGCTGCGTATATCCTCTCATCACTCCTGTTGCTGTTAGACACTGGTTCTGACACACAGCTTCCCCTTGTTGGACTCCGTGGTGGGTGGGGGCGTGAGAGGATGAAGCACTTACCAATTTATGGAAAAAATTAACAAACACCCCCCACAGACTGATAAAAATGTTGACGAACTGCGCAAGGCCCAGACCACGGCAGTCACCATGAAGCCATATGTGCCTTTCGGTGGCAAAAGAAAGCCCCATGCCAATGGGTTGTCCACCAAATAGTCAAATATCTTGACTCGCGAGCTGGCCTCTATAGGCCAACAGCTAAGCCAGGGAGGCCCCTGAGTTCTCAGACGGCCTCCCCGATTGAAAGGGGAGAGCAGGCTGAACCAGCCGCATCAGCTGCTGCCTCCACAAACAAGCCCGAAAGCCGAACGAAGGAGCTAGCCGATGGGAGGAAAGTGAGTCTTTCCCCACTAAGTCCCGAGGAAAAGAGAACCAAGATGGTGCTACTTGGCTTCTCAGTCTTGTACGATGTGGAGCTGATCGCTTCACACCCACAGGTCGTGCAGGCTTCCCGAATGTCGAAGGGGAAGACCCCAACCAGGCAAGTCCTGGTAACCATGAAAGGTGCCTCAACCACTACCCTTGATCTGGGTAACTGGGGCACCTACAACCTTCGAACGTATGTGCCAGAAATACGGTCACCACCAGGCTAACTGTACAGCCAAGCCTAAATGTGGTGTCTGTAGCAAGGCACACAACACAGAGGTATGCCTCAAGGCATACAAAGAGGAAAAGAGGGACACAACAGCCAAATGTCCCAACTGTGCCAAGAAGCATCATGCCTGGAGCCTGACTTGCTCTGTCAGGAAAGAGGCGCCCCTCAGGCGACAAGAGGTTGCTCAAAAGCGACCAGACTTTGTTCCTGCCCCACCGGGCACCCATGTCTGGGGAAGGAACAAAAGCGAAAAGGCCTCCCGACCTCCTAAGAGGAAGGAAGCCGCCCCCCAGCCGACATCGGATATCTCCAACAAAAAGGAGTTTCCGACAATGCCAAAGGTGCAGAAAAAGAAACTAAAGAAAAAAGGTTCTAAGAGCACCACAAAAACCTCCCCAACAGACGATCATCTCCTCTTTGACGAGGACGATATGACTCTCCTGTTAACTGCTGTTGTCTCAGCAGTAGCAACAGCCCTGGGGAGGTCGAGTGAGGAGGCCGAGAAGGCAGTTTCGGTCGCCATGACGGCAATGACCCACATGACGGCAATGACCCAGACTGTCGCAGCCCTGAAGGGAAGAAAGCTGGTTAGAGCAAAACCAGCCTCACCCTCACCCCAGGACGAGACTCCCCTCCCCACTCCAAACCAGGCCATGCCTTCACAGGCAGAGCCAAAACAGGCTAAATCTGTGCAGCCAGAGCAAGATCATGCTGACCTTGCCCAGGCAAGGCCAGCAAGGCCAGCCAAGAAAAAGCCTGAGAAAAAAGCCGAACCAACCAAAGTCAGAGCTATCAAAGGCTCTCAACCTCCCAGTGGACCCAAGGATAGCCTGACAACAGACGAGGAGGCCTCAACCAGTGAGGACCTCGCTATGGAGTTGTCAGACTCCGACGATGTCTCTGATGTAACTGTCACAGAGTAACATCATGACACACCATCTAAGCATCCTACACTGAACATCAATAGCTTCTCTGCAAAGAACGCTTTTCTCCAAGCAGTAGTGCGATCAAGGAACATTGACATTGTCATGCTCCAGGAGACATTAATAGTGGACACTGTTCACTTCTCAGGGTACCATGCCTTCACACTGCCACGAACACCTGGCAAGAGAGGCTTGATCACCCTTGTGAGAGCAACAATCCCCTGCTCCGCAATAGCCGACGCATCGCACTGTGGAGACGATGTTGATTCCCTTGCCGTCGAGGTTTACCTGGCCGGGGGGCCCCTCAAACTGTACAACGTGTACAGCCGGCCACGCTGTAGAACCTTAGACATCAGCCAGGTCTGTGCTTCTGCTGCACACGACCGAGTGATCATAGGGGGAGACTTCAATGCACACCACCCCATCCTGGCTCCCTGCCGGGCACCGGATGCGGCCGGCTATCACATAGCCGACGTGCTAGAGACATTCCCTGTGATCGCTCTCCTCAACACCCAAGAGCCAACGCATGTCAGAGGAGGGGTCCTAGACCTCACCTTGGCCACTGCGACTCTGGTGGGGAGGATTGGCTGGTGTGTCGATGAGACCGTCACAAGTGACCATTACGGCACTATAACTACCTTCATGGATGCTGGCCCAGCCGAAATCCTAAGACCGAATCCAAGATGGAAAACAGACAAGGCCAACTGGCAGGCGTTTCAAAACGCCTTGGCCCTCTGTCTGAGATACAATGATCCCCCACAAAGAGAAAATGTGGAAGTGCTCGAAGCTAGCCTGCTAAATGCCATTAATGAAGCAGCCTCACAGACCATACCCAAAACTCGGCCTGGGTCCAGAAGCCACAAAGACGCCTGGTACTTCAATGACGAGATTAGGGAGGTTAACCACAGGGTGAACATGTGCCGAAAACTATTCCGAAGGCAAAGAACCCCTGACAACTTTTCCCTCCTAAGGGAGGCTGTCATGGATGCCAAGGAAACTGCCAACAGAGTCAGGCATGAAAAGTGGCTGGAATGGTGTGAGTCCTTCGACCACCAAACCACCCTTTCAGAGCTGTGGCAACCAGCCGCTTAGCCCCGAGGTACACCCATCACGACCCCCAAGCAGAGGCTAACAGACTGGCGCACGAGTTATCTGCGAGAACGAGTAGCAACAGTCTGCCAGCCGAGCTGAGGGCAAGACAAGAGCGTCTACAGCCAGACAGACATGCTCAGATCAGAGAAAGGGCAGCCGAACCCGATAACTCAGACGTTATCATTTCTCTGAGGGAAGTAAGGAAAGCCTATAAATCCAGTTCTAACACAGCCCTGGGCTCTGATGGGATCTCGTACCCCATTATCTCCCAACTAGAACTAGCAGGTGATCGTGCACTCTTGCAACTCATCAACAAGTCCTGGGAAACTTCCACTCTACCCCAGAGTTGGAAGAGGGCTACCATAGTTCCCGTCCCAAAACCAAAAGAGCCGGGGAAGTACCGCCCCATCTCTCTGCTCAGCTGCCTGGCTGAGCAGAGAGGATGGTACTAAACCGGATCCAATGGAAAACGGGACCCCCGCACGAACACCTCCATGGGTTCACAAGGGGCATGGGCACAGCACACAGCATAGCCACACTCTTAAGCACAATCAGCAAGGGCCCAGCTGTGGTGGTATTCCTTGACCTGGCGAAGGCTTTTGAACTGGCAAGTCCGCTTGCCATTCAGGGAAGCCTGATCCAGAAGGGAATCGGAGGAAAGCTCTTGGCTTGGATAGGTGACTATTTCAGGAACAGGACTACCAATGTCAAATTCCAGGGTCACCTATCGCAGCACATGCCGCTCGAACATGGAACGCCACAGGGTGGGGTTCTCAGTCCAGCCCTATTCAACACTTTAATGTCCTGCATCCTCAACATAAACTTCCCAGTGGGGTGCAAGATCATCTCGTATACAGACGATCTCGCTATCACCTCCACTGGACCATGCAGCCAGAATAAACCCCAGCATTGTCTGGACCTCGTGTCAGAGGAGTGTTGTAGGACAGGACTAAAGATCTCTGCGGCCAAATCCAAAGCCATGGCTCTGAGACAGAGAGTTCGAGGCACAAGACTGAAAATCCAGGGAGTGGAATTAAAATGGGTCCAGGACTACCTATACCTTGGGGTAAGGATAGACCGGACGCTCTCCTTCTAGAAGGAGGTCCAGTACCTGGTTGACCAAACCAAAGCAAGACTGTCCGTCATGAGAGCAATGACTGGGAGACGCATAGGGGCCAGACACAAAGTACTAAGATCATTCGATGCACATGCTGTCCGGCCCATTGTGGACTATGCCTCAGTCGCTCTATTTGCCGCAAAGAAAAAGCACACAGACAAATTAGAAACAGTCCAAAATGAAGCTGCCAAGATAATTCTGGGTGCCCCGAGGTGGACGAAGGTCCTCAACCTCCTGATGGAGGCAAACCTTCTCCCCCTGGACTCACGAATCGATCTAATGGCAACACAATTCCTGTCAAAGGTCATCCAGGCTCCCAGGAACACAAGCCTAAGACAAAAATTAGTCAGACGCCTCGAACAAGACAACGAGATCTTTGCAAACAACTCCTGGCTGTCTCATACAGACAGGGTGTTGATACGCCATCAGTTCAAAGAACAGCTTCTTGCTAAGGGCATGGACTCCCCCCACCCCGACTTTGCCGAAGCCACGCCGTGGGCAATGAGCCTGTCAATGAAAAAGGGCAGCCATTGACTGTCTTCAGCACAGCTCACCCACAGACAACATCTACCTACTGACCACGATTCTCACAATGGCACAGAGAATTCTTGCTCAGGGTAGAAGAATTGTCATCAACTGGGTCCCAAGCCACATCGGCATCAGAGGGAACGAGCTTGCTGACAGACTAGCCGTCGCTGGCAGGGGTATGCCCCCAAATCCCATGACGATGAAACCGAGCCGAAAATTACTTATGGAGACGTGTGCCTTGGTCGGTCGTACCTTCCTACGGCAGCTCCACAGAGAGGAAACGAGAACCTCCCCCTCGGCCAGCTGGTACTCAGACGCCACAGGCTATAAAGCACTGGCACTCTCTGAAGTAAGCAACAGAGGTACCGAAGTCATTCTTCACAGAATGCGCCTAGGTTACCACTGTGCATGGCAGATTATCCCAACAATCGAACGCGATGAAAGGTGCTGCAAGCACTGCGGCGAGCCGAACGCCACACTAGTCCACTACCTAGAAAATTGTGACCATACACTATTCCTGAGACAGGGACCGCCCACAACAGCCGCCGTGCTGGTAAAGAGGCTATGCGAAATGCTTACACCATGGCGGCAGGAACGCCTGCTGGCAATCCCGCCGCCACGGTAAGCACCGAGTGTCAGACAACTCAATGAGACAGCCGTAAAAAGCTGACACAGGCCGGGCCATTTTTAGAAGGCCCGGGCGAAGCTAGAACTTTGCAAACCATAAAGAAGAAGTGCCTTGTCCGCTAGTTTTAATTTTCTTTTATGGGAAGGAGGCGCCTCCTCTTCCTCGCTTCCCAGGGACCTCTCTCAGGATGGTTTGGAGACAGAAGCCTCCATGTCCTGCACCTCCTGGTGAGGGAGACGACTGATAGATTGCCACCTGCTTCTCTCTCGAGAAACCGATCGCGAGCCAGGCGAAGTCCTCACAGGAGTCGCCCGGACAGGGAGGTGCAATCCGGAATGTGTATCAGCCTCCTTAGGATGTTACGCTGGGTTGATGCAGCCATTTGATAGACCAATTTAGTCAACTGATAAACCTTAATGTTTAGTTCTTTAACGGTTTGTTTGAGTTCGGCGATTTCTTTATCCTTAGCTGCAAATTGTTGACTGACATTACTTGCACTAGGGGTGATGTTAGTTACTGCTGGTAACGAACGTATCGGGTTTTCGTGTCAAACTTTCCACTTTCCTCTTAGCTTCAGTATAACTAACTTCATGTTTTCTCATATATGTTAATGTCTCAGTCTCCTTCTTCAGGATGCTGTACTCAGCAGATCCTGACCTCCATAGATAGCACATTTTGAAGTCTGGCTAGTACGTGTGATGGTGTCATGGGCTTCAGCACATTTACGGCAAACAAATTTATTTGAGTCTTTATCAATACATCTTAATGAGGTGTGTCTGAATTTTTGGCATCTATTACAATGCATTAGCGTTTGGATGTAAGGTCTTACTTGGACACGTTCATATCCAACATTGACATACTCAGGGATTCTAATTAAAGCAAAGGTCAAAAAGCACAGTCTAGTTTTCGTTCGCACATTCCCGTCCTTCTTGGTTATACTATGAACGTCCACTACGTCTTGGTTCTTCATGTTCTCGAGAATTTCACTTTCTTCCATCGTCCTCAAATCCCTGTGAAAGATTACACCCTTACAGGTATTTGGGCCAATAGGAATAGTTACTTTAACTCGAAGATTGAATGAATTTGCGTTAGCTTAAGCAAATCCTTAATCTGGGAGTTATTCATGTTCTCGAGAATTTCACTTTCTTCCATCGTCCTCAAATCCCTGTGAAAGATTACTCCCTTACAGGTATTTGGGCCAATAGGAATAGTTACTTTAACTCGAAGATTGAATGAATTTGCGTTAGCTTAAGCAAATCCTTAATCTGGGAGGCTTCCATCTCGCCAATTTTTGACAAAATCAAAATCGCCGTCCACTTGACCATCAAGTACCTTTTTGATGACAAAGGGGTTCACGTTCAAAAGCGATTGATTTTCATTAACGCATTTTACATTCGCGAACCTTGCATTCTCGGTGGGGATTTCGAAAAGTTGTCGTCTAGGTTTGACATTAGTAGGGGTTCCGTTGTTCATAGTCAGATTGGTCTGAGAGAGGCCATGTGTCGCCCCTCCTCCTTGAGGAGAAGAGGTAGCTGGGGTGTCATTCATCCTGGGTATCGGACCAGGTCTGACCCCTTGGCTCGAAGCCGTAGTCCTGAAGGGATAAAAAAAACTCTTAACTTTTGGTATCAACCTAACAGCAATAGCTATGAGAGTAAGGCAGTTTTCCGTCCGCTACCCCCCCAGTGGAAGCCTGATTGCGTTCTCCAGTACCAAAGGGGGATCGAGTTATGTGTAGGACACCTCCTTACCGCCGAACTTGCCTAGGCGAAGGACGGTAATTCAAAGCCCACCACCCAAGCGAATACGGGAGTTCACAAAGAACTCCGGTAGGCTCAGGAAGGTCATATTAAGGGGAAATGAATTCAGAATAAAAGAAAAAGTGCGCCCAAAGGACGCCCCAGACTACTGGGCCTCCCTACCCAGGGGTCAAAGCCTACAGGGGCTACCCTTGTGTAGAAGAGAGCTGCAGGTCTGAGGTGGGGTGCTGACTACGCCTACTGTAGCCTCGTGTGTGTGTGCGTGTTAGTGTGTGTGTGTGTATACACACACACACACTAACACGCACACACACATATACATACATACATATATATATATATATATATATATATATATATATATATATAGAGAGAGAGAGAGAGAGAGAGAGAGAGAGAGAGAGAGAGAGTAATGACCACGTTATTATTATTATTATTATTATTATTATTATTATTATTATTATTATTATTATTATTATTATTATTATTATCATTATTATTATTATTATTATTATATATAATGCTATACACAGTATATATATTGCTTTAAGGGTAATACCCACAGAAGCTACCCTTAAGGAAAGAGGAAAAACGCTATATTTGATCGACGTTTCTTTTTTCTTTTTTCTTTTTTTTCTATGTTAACTAACTGCTCTGTCGGGAAGTTCATTTTCTTCATATAAAAAGGAAAGTGGATTGCTATATAGTCATTCCTTGAAAAATATTTGGGGAGCTCTTACATGCATTTTTTTCCCCCCGGCTCCCATTTCCCTGTCTTCCTTTTGTCCTCCTCCCTTTTCTCCCCCTCCCTTTTCTCCCCCTGCCTTCCATGCTTATCTCCCCCTCTCCTTCTCCTCTCTTCCTTCCTTCCTCCCTCCATTCCTTTCAACTCCCCAAATCCTCCTTTCCTCCCATCCCCCCATCCCGTCCCCCCCCCCTTTCCCTCACCTGACCCTCTTCCTCCCTTTTCCCCTGTCTCATGTATGTCTGTGTGTTTGATTAAGTGTATTTTCTTTTCCATTTAAATATGGCATCTATTCATTTCCCTTTTCCTTATTCTTATGAATATATTTGTGTGTGTGTGTGTGTGTTTGTATGTGTGTGTGCGTGTGTGTGTGTTTACATTTATGTTTCTTTGTATGTATGTGTGTTTGTGTATGGCGATTTGTATTTGTCTGCATGCGTATGAGAGAGAGAGCATGTATGTATATGTTTAATCAGTCCCCCATGACTGTTCCCAACCCATAATATCCCGCCCACTGTTCCAGGTCTATTGTCGCCAGAGCATCGCTAAGGCAGACTCAGGCTGGACAAGAATATTTGCAACGGGCCTCCTTGGGCAGGTCTTGGGTTAGTAACGTTTTTTTTTTTCTTGATGGTTTTGGTAATGGTAATGCTAATTATTATTGCAATGATGATATTACCAATATCGACAATGCGGATTATAACAACAATGATGGACATGATAATAATAGTAATAATCATAGCCAATATTACAAATAAAACTTATTATTAATGACAATAATGGTGATAAAGATATTAACAATAACAACAACAACGACAAAACGGAAACAATAAAAATGATAATGTTGAAAAAAACAACAAATAATGATAGCGATAGTAATCACGATAATGGCAACATCGACATAATGATGATAATTAGAACACATCCGTGAATGATGATTATCATAATAATGATGATGATGATGAGGTAAGATAATAATATATGCTGATCATCATAAGTACAGCAATAATTATGATTGTAATGACAAAAATAATGATAACGATAATAACAGAAAATAGATATAGTAATGAATCTACCAATGCTTATAAAGACAAAAAACGACAATAATAAATAAAAAATAAAAAATAAACATATTATCTAATCGAAATGGTAATATTATGCATAGCAACAGTATAAAATAAAGCGATTACAATCACTTACTAACAGCTAAAGAAATCTTGCTGACAATTGCAGATATGATCACGTTATCAGCTCTTCACTGGGATGAAAATGGTGCAAAACCCTTGGTTGTTCAGGTATGTGTATTCAGAGGTTATGCAAAAATGAGGAAACTTGGTAGCATAAAAAGTAGATGCATAACGAGAGAGTAGTAATGAGAGAGAGAGAGAGAGAGAGAGAGAGAGAGAGAGAGAGAGAGAGAAAGAGAAAGAGAAAGAGAAAGAGAGAGAGAAAGAGAAAGAGAAAGAGAAAGAGAAAGAGAAAGAGAAAGAGAAAGAGAAAGAGAAAGAGAAAGAGAAAGAGAAAGAGAAAGAGAAAGAGAAAGAGAAAGAGAGAGAGAGAGAGAGAGAGAGAGAGAGAGAGAGAGAGAGAGAGAGAGAGAGAGAAAGAAAGAGAGAGAGAGAGAGAGAGAGAGAGAGAGAGAGA
>NC_061833.1:12596729-12601729 GCF_019202785.1 Penaeus chinensis
AGGGACGAGCAGCCAAGAAGATGCATCAGGGACAGCACACGCAAGAACGAAGTGTTTACAAGTCAAGAACCAGCCAGGTTGGGTCAGTCTTGAGGCAAATATCAGACGCCTCGAGGGCAAGGCGTGAGTAGGTAGCCGAGCAGTATAAGTATGTATAAATAGCTTCCACGTGGCGTACAGAAGCACGTATACGCGTGGCTTCACCGCAGGCGCCCCAACGTGCCCCACGCACCCACCAGTACTTAAGGCTCAGGATGACCCAGGTCAGAGAGAGGCTTACCGAGAGAGTCCTGCCGACCGCTGGAGGTCAGGCTGGCTCCAGCCGCGCTCCCCTGCGGGCTGACGACCAAGCACTAAGCCTTACCGTGTGAATATCTGTGTTGCTTACGCTTCTCTATAAAAAGAGGTTAAGCCAACCGTCTGTTTCACTACTCCTGCTAAACCATATGTTTAAGGTGTTCCTTTAAATACCCTTTACAGTGTGTGTGTGTGTGTGTGTGAGTGTGTTAGTGTGTGTGTGTGTGTGTGTGTTAGTGTGTGTGTGTGTGTGTATGTGTGTGTGCATTTGTCTGTGTGTCTGTGTATGAATATATATATATATATATATATATATATATATTTATATGTGTGTGTGTGTGTGTGTGTGTGTGTGTGTATGATATGTATATGTATGATGTGTGTATGTATACATATATACATATACATATGTGATCATATATATATATATGATATATATGTATGTATATATATATATATAATTTATCTATCTATTCATCAATTTATAAACAGTACATTCGATTATATCTTTACTTAAATAACTTAATCTTGCACATATAGATTTTTAAAACTCAGCATCTATGTCTTGGCAGCAACCGACATGAGATGACCTTCTTCAGTGCTGTGTAGACGCCGCCCGGACATTCCCAGGTCCAGAATTTTACCGGGTGAGACATGACTGATGGACAGTATACATGTACACATCTATTATTATTATTCGCATTATCATTACCGTTTTATGGTAATCGTTATCGTTGTTGTGAGTGTCAGTGTGTATATTATTTGTATGATTTTATATTTATATACATATACTATTCGTTTAATTGTTGTTATTGTTATCGTAGGTGTAACTGTTCGTATGCATAATAATTTTATGATGTTTTCGCGTCAATACTGTATCGTTTTAATTGTTATTACTCTTATATTAGTGTTGTTATTTTTTGTTACTGCTGTAAGTTTTAGGTAGATTATTTTTTATCACTGATGTCGTTATTGTAGTTACGTTGACCATTTCTATTATTGATATTAGTGTCACTTTGTGATGACTGGAATTATCATCATTACTATTGGCTTTATCGTTATCACTGACATAATACTGCTGACTCCTTAATAGGCGGCTAAACCAAAAAACGATCAGTCGACTAAACAAGAATGAAAAATCAAATCGGCTTATAACTGTTTAACGAAAATTATAACAAAGATGTCAACAAAAAGAGTAATGACAACAAAAGAACGTTGCAAATAACAATAATGACAAAAGGAAACATAATAAGGGTGTTATAATAAATGATAACAAATGTAACGATAAAAACATTATTACTGCCATATCTATCACAAGTGTTGTTAGTGATATGAATTTAACTTACAAATAAAGACAGCGATAACGATAACAAGGATAATGAAAAGTAATAACAATAATAATAACAACAACAAAAATAATGATAATAACAATAATAATAATAACAACAACAATAACAGTAATAGTATTAAGAATAAGATTAAAATAAATATTAATTGATGAACATAACAGTGATATGATCAATAATAATAATGATAATGATAATATAAATAATTATAATACTGATAATGATAATAACAACAATAACAATAATAATTATTATTATGATAATATTGCTAATAATGCTGATAATAGTAGTAGTAATAATAATGATGATAATAATAATGATGATAATAATGATAACAATAATAATAATAATAATAATGATAATGATAATAATAATAATAATAATAATAATAATAATAATGATAATAATATCAAATGTTATTGATATTATAATTATTACCATTACTATTATTATTATCATTATCATTTTTACAATGCTTGTTATTATTATCATTATTATTTTTACAATGCTTGTTATTATTATCATTATCGTTTTTATGATGCTAATGACGATAAAAGAGATGATGATGATAATGATAAGAATTATAATATTACTAATGATGATGATGATAATAACAATAATAATAAAGTGAAGAAGAAGAAGAAGAAGCGAAAGAAGATGAAAAAAAAGAAGAATGATAATAATATCAATAATAGTAATGATAATGACAATACTACTACTACTTCCAATAATAATGATAGGGAAATAATGCTGATAATAATGATAATGATAATAATAACAACAACAATTATTATTATTATTATTATTATTATTATTATTATTATTATTATTATTATTATTATAATGATAATGATAAGAATAGTAATAATAATTATTTTAATAATACGAATAGTAATAGTAATGATAATGATAACAATAGTAATAATAATAACGGCACCAATAAAACAATAATGAATATAACAATGATATTATAATAGTAATAATGATAATAATATTGATAATGATAAAGATAATAATAATGTTGATGAGAATGCTGATAATAATGATGATAATAATAATAAGGATAACGATACTACCAGAAATGATGATGATGATAATAGTAATGATAATAAGAATTATGGTAATAGTAACGATAACAATAATAATAACAATGATAAAGATGATGATAATAATAATAGTAATGATAGTAGTAGTAGTAGTAGTTGTAATGATAATAATAATTACAATAATAATGATGATAATGATAATAATAACAATGGTAAAGATAGCAATGGCACTGTTAATATCGTTATTACTGTCGTTACCATCATCCTCATTCTTTCCTTTGCCTCTAGGGTTCAGCAAAGCAGGGTTCCCGGATGGTGGAATGTTCCGGAAACGCCTCGAAAAGGTGATTCTCGTGGTGTGTTTGTCAGTTACCACCGCTGTGCTCGTTTACTGGAGGGTCCACAATCAAGAGCTCGCGACCATTGTCATTGAACCGGCATCCGAAGACCCCTTCTTGAGTCTCCCCTTCAACATAAAAGAAAACGGGGCGTGGGTGGACCGCCCTCCTCGGGCTGTTGTGTTGTGGAGTCAACCTTTGGCCGGGTCTCTGGGTGTTGGGAATCTGTTGATGTCTGGTCTGAAGGATTCTCTGGTCAGGTTTGTTCATGAGGCCTATTTTTTCTGCGTTAAACGGCTTGTTCGTGGTAACAAATGTAAAAATAGGTTTATGATTGGGAATTTATGTCTCGCCGATATCTTGACGCTGTGATGATATTCGTTTTCATTCATATCCGTTTTCTTTGTTGTTCTTTTTGAGGGGAATAATGTTTGTTCTCCTTCATTCTTCGTTGTTTTACGGAGATGAAACGCTTTGAATAACTTACTTTTTTCTCTCTCTCTTTCTTCTTCTCCCCTTTCTCCTCCTTCTCCCCTTCCTCCTCCTCCTTCTTTCTTCTTGTTTCTTCTTCTAATTCTTCTCATTTTCCCCCTCCTCCTCCTTCTTCTTCTTCTTCTTTATATTGTCCTTCTCCTTTCAATTCTCTTCTTATTTTTTGTCTTTTTCTTCCTATTCTTCTTCATCTTCTTCTTCTTCCTATTTTTCCTGTTAATTTTTCTTGTTCTTTTTCTTCTTATTCTCCTTCTCCCCTTCCTCCTCCTCCTTCTTTCTTCTTGTTTCTTCTTCTAATTCTTCTCATTTTTCCCCTCCTTCTTCTTCTTCTTCTTCTTCTTTATATTGTCCTTCTCCTTCTTTCAATTCTCTTCTTATTTTTTGTCTTTTTCTTCCTATTCTTCTTCATCTTCTTCTTCTTCCTATTTTTCCTGTTAATTTCTCTTGTTCTTTTTCTTCTTATTCTTCTTCTTCTTCCCCTTATTCTTTTTATATTCTTCTTCTCCTTATTCGCATTCTTCTCCTTTTTCCTCTTTTTCTTCCTCTTTTTCTTTTTGTTCCTCTTCTTTTTCTTCTTCTTCTTTTTATTTTCTTTTTACTTTGCTTTCTTCTATTTTTCCTCTTTTTCTCCCTCTTCTTTATCTAAATCCTTTCTTCTTTTTCTCTTTCTTCCTATTCTTCTTCTCCTTCTATTTTCGTCTTCTTCTCCTTCTTTTTCTTATTATTATTATATTTATTCTCCTTCTCCTTTCTTCTTATTATTATTCCTATTCTTGTTCTTTTTTTCTTTAATTACTTTCCTTTCCCTCTCAAATGCTGGCTTCTAAAAAAAACATTTTAGGCACTTCCCTTTCCTTCCCGCGAAAAGCTTCGAACTTCTTTTTTTCTTTCTTCTTCTTCTTCCTAGTTGCGTATTCCACCCCAGTGCTAACTTCTATTAACACAATAAATAACACACATTTCCCTTTCCTTCCCGCGGACAGCTTCGAGCCCTTCGCCCCTGAGCAGCCGATCCACCGCGCGCCCGAGGACAACACCACCCTTCACCACCATCGGCTGAGTCTCCTGAACGACCTCCTTCACTGCCGCTACTTCAGGCACAAGGACCTCGTCGACCACCTGTTCAGTCGCTCGAGTTTCCTGTCACAGAATTCATTCCTGGTGTCGCGTTGTGATTCTGTCCCGGAAAAATGCCTCGGCAATGGGACTTTCATCAGTCATATTTGTCACGAAGCTTCCGTTCATTTCCTGAAGGTAAGGGAGTCTGTGAGTAAGGAAATGCAATGGAAGGCAGTGGCGAAGGAAGGAAGGAAGGTGGCCACGAGAGACAAGAGATATGTGTGGTGGTTAGATTTGTGGAAAATTAAGAGCTTTAATTCGGAGTTCTTCAAAGTACGAGTCACAGGTTCAAGTTCAGTGAGTCGCCACATAATAATGATGATAATGATAATAATAATATGTATCACACACACATATGTGTG
>NC_061833.1:12619229-12621729 GCF_019202785.1 Penaeus chinensis
GGCTCATAACAGAGAACTATCAAGGTTTGTACCCACAGCGGGGCTTCGATAAAGTCAGGGTGGGGGGAGTCCATGCCCTTGGCAAGTAGTTGTTATAAAGGCTGATAGCGTATCACCACCCTGGCTGTGTGAGACAACCAGGAGTTGTTTGCAAAGAGCTCGTTGTCTTGTTCTATGCGTCTGACTATTTTTTGTCTTAGGCTTGTGTTCCTGGGAGCCTGGATGACCTTTGAAAGGAATTGTGCTGCCATACATCAATTCGTGAGTCGAAGGGGAGAAGGTTTGCTTCCGTGAGGAGGTTGAGGACCTTCGTCCACCTTGGGGCACCCAAAATAATCCTGGCAGCTTCATTTTGAACTGTCTCCGATTTGTCTTTATATTTTTTCTTTGTGGCAATCAGAGCGACAGAGGCATAGTCCACAATGGGCCGGACAGCATGTACATAGAATGCTCTTAGTACTTTGTGTCTGGCTGCTATGTGTCTCCCAGTCATTGCTCTCATGGCAGACAGTCTTGCTTTGGTTTGGTCAACCAGGTACTGGACGTCCTTCTGGAAGGAGAGGGTCCAGTCAATCCTTACTCCAAGGTATTGGAAGTCCTGGACCCATTCCAAGTCCATTCCCTGGATTTTCAGACTTGTGCCTTGAACATTGTGTCTCAGAGCCATGGCTTTTGATTTGGCTGCAGAGATCTTTAGTCCTGTCCTACAACACTCCTCAAATGCAAGGTCCAGACAACGTTGGGGTTTACTTAGGCAGTATGGTCCAATGGAGGATACAGGACATTAGGGTTTTGAATAGGGTTGGACTGAGAACCCCATTCCATGGTATTCCATTTTCTAGTGGCATGTGCTGTGATAGGTGACCTTGGAATCTGAATTTGGCTGTTCTCTTCCTAAAATAGTCACCTTTACAAGCCGATAGCCTTCCTCTGATTCCTTTCTGGATCATAGTCTCCTGAATGACAAGGGGACTTGCTAATTTAAAAGCTTTCTCCAGGTCTAGGAATACTACCACAGATGTGCAAGTGCTGATTGTGCTTAAGAGCGTGGCTATGCTGTGTGATGTGCTCATGCTCCTTGTGAATCCATGGAGGTGTTCATGTGGGGGTCCCATTTAGTACCATCCTCTCGGCCGTCTTGGCCAGACAGCTGAGGAGGGAGATGGGGCGGTAATCCCTGGCTATTTTGGTTTTGGGACGGGAACTATGGTAGCCCTCTTCCAACTCTGGGGTAGAGTGGAAGTTTCCCAGAACTTGTTGATGAGTTGCAAGAGTGGAAGCTCACCTGCTAGTCCTAGGTGGGAAATGATGGGGTACAAAATCCCATCAGAACCCAGGGCTGAGCGAGAACTGTTTTTGTAGGTTTCTCTTAGTTCCCTCAGAGAAATAATAACATCTGATTTATTGGGTTTGGCTGCCCTTTCTCTGATATGAGCAAGTCTGTCTGGTTGTAGGCGTTCTTGCGTTCTTGTCTTGTCCTCAGTTCAACTGGCAGACTGTTGCTGCTCGTTATCGCAGAGAACTCGTGCACCAATCTGTTTGTCTCTGATTGAGGGTCATGATGTGTGCACCTCTGGGCTGTGCGGTTGGTAGCTCGCCTGACCCATTGCCATAGCTCTGTAAGGGTGGTTTGGTGGTCGAAGGACTCACACCATTCCAGCCACTTTTCCTGCCTGACTCTGTTGGCATCCCTGACAGCCTCCCTTAGGAGGACTAGGTTGTCAGTGGTTCTCTGCCTTCGGAATTGTTTTCGACACATGTTTACTCTGTGGTTGACCTCCCTAATCTCGTCGGCCGAGTTTTAGGTATGGTCTGTAAGGCTGCTTGTTTAATGGCATTGATAAGTCTGCCTTCAAGCACTTCCATATTTTCACTTTGTGGGGGTGCCTTGCATCTCAGACAGTGAGCCAAATCTAAATTCCTACAGTTTGGCCGACTGTACAGTTTGAGGGACCAGGTGAATCTCAACAGAAAGAGATTCAACATCGTCTCCACAGTGCGGTGCATCTGCTATTGCAGAGCAGGAGATTGTTGCTCTGACCAGGGTGATCAAGGCTCTTTGGCCAACTGTGTGTGGCAGCATGAAGACATGATACCCTGAGAAGCGTACAGTCTCCACTGTTAATGTCTCCTGGAGCTGACAATGTCAGTGCTCATTGATCGCACTATTGCATGTAGGATGAGATTCCTTAAGTAGAAGCCATTGATGTTCCACTATCGTATGCTTAGGTTGTGTGTCATGATGTTACTTGGTGTTAGTTACATCATAGACGTCATGATATTCGGATTGAGAGGTATTGGAGTCTGACAACTCCATTGTGAAGTTCTCGCTGATTGAGGGATCATCTGTTTTTGGGCTGTTTGTCAGGTTATCCCTGGGTCCACTGGGGGCTGGAAAGCCTTTGGTAGCTCTGACTCTTGTTAGTTTGGCTTTGACTTCAAAATGTTTATCTTTTTCTATGCTGGCTTTATCTAGGTAAGGTCAGCATGTTCTGGCACT
>NC_061833.1:12626729-12631729 GCF_019202785.1 Penaeus chinensis
CACATCGAGTTTGCAAACATCATTAGGAGCGTACACAGCAATAAGAGACACATAGCATGCTTCAGTCTCAATGCCATAATATGCTCAACAACCGGTGTTACCTCTACTACCGAGGGTTGAAGTCGGCTGGAGATGGCTAGGGCTACTCCCTGGAGATGATGACCATTATCACGGCCCGAAGAGTAGTAGGTGTACCCACCCATACTGATCATGCTGCTGCCAGGTCATCTTACCTCCGACAGGGCAGCCACCCCAACTCCCAAATAGCAGGGGTAACTGCTCGGCCTACCGCAAAGACTGGATGTTTTAAGTGCCTACCCGGATAGCTCACCTGGGGTTAAGCTTTAGCCAGTCACTCCAGGTGGACACCACCTCTGCCACCCCCGCCGATGCTGTTCCATGTAAGGGGGGGGGGCAGGCTGTGCGGCCCAATGTCCGCCTGTTGGGCCCCCTTGGGCTTTGCCCCACAGGTCTCATACTGGGTTGGCGCTCCCAAGGCGCAGACGGGATGAGGAATTCTCATTCCCATCCTGGGCCCCAACATTTGCCCCTCCCCCCAGCATATCCAGGGACGTTGCCAGTGAGTTTCCAGGGGGGGGGGGGGGGGGACTGGCAATGCCCACCTCCCATGAGCCGCCCATTAACCCCAAATGTGCTGAGGAGCAAGAGTTGGGTCAGAGCCAGGGCATGTTCACACGCTGCTGGGCCATGACTCCACATCTCAGGGCCCTCCTGCTGCTCCGAGATCCCCCAGTTTACCCTGGGACCACACACACACACACACACACACACACACACACACACACACACACACACACACACACACACACACACACACACACACACACACATATATATATAATATATACATAAATGCATATACATCTATACATATCGACATACATATATATATACATATATAGATATATCTATATATTTATAAATACACACACACACACACACACACATATATACACATACACATACACATGTACATACAGGGAGAGGAAGTATAAAAGAGAGAGAGGAGGCAAGTGAAGACAGACGAACGGAAGCGAAGGGAGGTTAGGTCAGGTCGGAGTATCAGGCGGACTCTGCGCAGGGTGGCCAGTATCAGGGAGAAGGCAGAGGATGTGGGAAGCGAGGAGACTGTAGGAGAAAAGCTGCTGTTCAAATTGAAATTAGGCAGCAGGAGGATTCCACCAGTCTGCGGGCGTGGACAACAGCAGAAGGAAAGACAATTCACGCCGCTGACCAATCCATCTGATGGCCAGTGTTCCACTGATTGCGGAAGAGGGCGTTGTTGTTGCGTCCCCTGGTTACAGCGTATTTATGTTGAGACAGACACTAAGTGAGACGGGCGCCCGTCTCGCCAAAGTACTGCTTATTACAGGAGGCACAAGGAACAGCTTAGGTGCCCATCTTCGAGGTAGAGGGAGGGAGACGAAGAAATGAGGACTCTCTTCAGGAGAGTCGTGGAAGAAGGTACCACAATAATCATGATTCTGATTAAGAAAATAACTTATACATTTATTGATATTTATAGCACAACTTCCCTTACTGAACAGGCTATTGAAATCGATATAATGAGACACAAATAAGTTAATATTTTTAGGCTATAAGGATATGACAAGTGTTATAGACCATTTGCATCTATACAAGGAGTTATATATACAAACACGTGTGTGTGTGTGTGTGTGTGTGTGTGTGTGTGTGTGTGTGTGTGTGTGTGTGTGTGTGTGTGTGTGTGTGTGTGTGTGTGTGTAATATATTTATAAACATGTATATATATATTTATACATATATATGTTTTATATATTTATAATATAAACATAATATATATATATATATATATATACTTTGCATGTATATAGATAGAAATATATAGATATACACACATCCATCCATCCATAGACACACACACACACACACACACACACATATATATATATACATGTCAAATTCTTATCAAAGTCTGTCCTATGTCATCAAGATTTTCCAAGTCTTAATCCATATATTTTCTTTTATAAAATTAATTGTATTCCGGTTTAATTATTGACAAGATCTGACAACTTTTTTGTTTTTATTATTCATATACAAGTTACTTAAATTAGTTTAACTTCAATTATCATCTTGTATAATTGTTAGTTTATCTAAATATCACCGTTTCGCTTTTCCATTGTTAAGATTCCCATTGAAATTATTTAGCAGTAAGTTTGTGTTAAGGGATCTTAGACACAGGGAGAGTAATATTTATAATTTATTAAAGTAATTGGCTATTTTATTGATATGAAAAATACAATTTATTAAAGTAATTGGCTATTTTATTGATATGAAAAATACAATTTATTAAAGTAATTGGCTATTTTATTGATATGAAAAATATAATTTATTAAAGTAATTGGCTATTTTATTGATATGAAAAATATGAGTAATTTTCTCTATTTTTTCTCGCGTTTTGCCGGTTGCTTTCCTTCAATGATTTAAGTTCACGTTACTCACGTATATATATTTCTCTAATAATTGTATAGGAAGCAGAGGCTAGGAGGACGTGCGATGGCAGCGATGCGGCTGCAGGTCGCCCGTCACGTTTCTTTTTCCAATTTTTAGTCCGCTGCTCCGGTTGCTTTGTTTTCTGTTCGTGAATAATGAGTGAGTGACGAGGAATGCCCGTGACTCCTGCCCACCTGCCCGATTGTCACGCGCATGCGCACAAATAGCCAAGAGTTGCCATATGTCGCTTGGGTTTCCATGGCGACGGTGGTTGTCAAGTGTTCTCATTTTTATCCGTTTTGTTTTCCTTAAAATATGTCTATAAAATGAACACTTGGACAATATCTATGTCTATATATATACATATATATATAGACAATGTGTCATATATATGTGATATATATGTATATATATACATAATACATATGTGTTTATATATGTGTGTGTGTGTGTGTGTGTGTGTGTGTGTGTGTGTGTATGTGTGTGTGTGTGTGTGTGTGTGTGTGTGTGTGTGTGTGTGTGTGTGTGTGTGTGTGTGTGTGCGTGTGTGTGTGTGTGTGTGTGTGTGTGTGTGTGTGTGTGTGTGTGTGTGTGTGTGTGTGTGTGTGTGTGTGTGTGTGTGTGTGTGTGTGTGTGTGTGTGTGTGTGTGTGTGTGTGTGTGTAAATATATATATATATATGATATATGTATGTACATATATGATATATATATATATACATGTATATATATATGATGTATGTATATATATATGATGTATATAATATATATATTTATATATACAGACATACACACATACATATATATATATATATATATATATATATATATGATACTGGTACATATACATATATATGAATGTATGTGTATATGTATATATGTATGCATATATTTATATATGTATGTATATATGTAGATATATGTGTATATGTATGTATGTATGTATGTATATATGTACGTTAGGGTGTTTCAATAAATCCGACTTTTTCAGAATCATTCAGCAAGTTGCTAAACAGGCGCCTACTATGCTTAAATGACATGCAAAATATTAGACAAATAAAAAAATATCTACTATTCGCAATTTTTGATTAAAGTATAATACCATTTCCGGCGCTGGGATGAGGTGCGGCGGCTGTTACCCGCATGACCCACGGAAGGGCATTTCGGTTCATCCGACATTATGGCAGAATCAAACATAGGGTAACTTAGGTCATTGCGAATGATTCCTGGGGACTTCCGTAAAGATTCCTAGTCACTATGCATTTCCATATAAACTTGTGCTACCTTAATAATGCACATTACTCGCTCGCCTATATTGTGGTGACGATATGGCACTTCGACGTGGTGGTTTGCGCAGTGGCGATACACGTATACTGAAAGAGTTTGGTACCATTGATGTTTTGCCACCTCGACCACTGACGAAGAGGTACATTCTTGCTCGATACTGTGCCTTAAAAGGACATGGTAACCAGACACTAAAAGGATGCTCAAAAGATAGCTTGCCATGCAATAATTTGACTATTACGGAATCTCAGATTTTATCCAAGTTGCAGGCGGAAATTGCTGTGCTGTATAGCAAATTCGGCATTAAGACAATATCACCTTGGTATATGAAAGAAAAAATAAAGAAAATAAAGAAAGAGTACTACGACTCCATCAGAAATGTAACATTGAAGACAAAATTCTCGAAAACTGTGATTGTGTCATTCAAGGCAAAGAAACAACCCCGAGAAATCCTCAAGGAAGATATAGATTGGTATGATGCAAAAGTAGAAAGAAGCAATGGATCACTCGGAAGTGTTGATTATCAGGCGCAAAGACGGGAATTTAACAGACTGAAATGGAAGCAGACCAACAATGCAGAAGTCCCATTTATATGCAACAGTGAAGATATTGCAGAAATGTCTTTTGCCAGTTGGTGCCAGGTGGCTGGGATTTTTTTGTTCCCTCCTACACATCTGCCTGACCATTGACACCATATTGACCTAGCTGGAAGGAGTTTGTGATGGTGATTTGCCCACTAAATCCAAGATTGGAATAAAGAACAACACCATAAAGTGTCTGAAAGCACTGAAAAAAAATCCAAGAACAATCAGAAGTATTTTTGATTTTGCAAAAGTTCATTTCATGTGCTGGCGTTCTGCTGTGAACAGCAATGGAATGACTCTTTTCAGAACTGCTATTGAAACTTCAAGGAGGTATGCCAGGATTGGCTGTGAACTTGGCTTTCCTAGCAGCTACTTCTCGTCCACCGACAGACATCTGTATAATGCAGATGGTACACTTCTTCCCTTGGCTGTTGATCATGATTACGTCGATGAAGTTGCAAAGATCTTGAAAAGAGGAATTCGTGAAAAATGGCCATACACACCAGCCCTATTAAAAAATAAGGAGAAGCACAATTTACTGCAGAAAAACTGTGTAATCTGAGTGTGAAAGATTTCATTTCCCAACACTGACCACAGATATGAAGTTTGCATACTTGGTCTATGATATGCATGAAATCGA
>NC_061833.1:12636729-12644229 GCF_019202785.1 Penaeus chinensis
TTTCTTTACATGGTTTTGTATTTGTATTTTTGTTAATTTAGTGTAGTATTGCTTACTGGATATTTTATACCATTAATCAAAGTAAGATGTTTAAGATAACTCTTGAAAACTAGATTGAATTTGAAATAGGAAAAATGTCCTGCATATATGTTACTTTCAAAGTAGTTGCTATAATCCAAGCAAATAATGCCATCACTCTAAGTTTTTGCCTCACTGGTGATCTATGTATGTAATTATCAAATAAGAGAATGTACCTGTATGACCTTAATTTTCTGACTACATTGTGAATTAATTATAAGCACAGAAATATTTTTGTATGTAATCCAGGTTATGTCAAATACTTTACAAATGAGAAACTATAAAGTCAGTGATATTTGAAATAAAAAATCTCATTTCATAGTTTCCAGTAAACAGTACTACAATAGATTAACTTTCATAAGTTTATTTATTTCTGTAATTAGTTCAGTATTCATTCTGTCATCTAATTTTCTTACATTTTCCAAAAGTTTTGGTAAATACATCTTTGCTACTATCTATGCAGGTCATCACCCTTAAACCAATTACTATATATATATATATATATATATATATATATAAATATATATATGTGTGTGTGTGTGTGTGTGTGTGTGTGTGTGTGTGTGTGTGTGTGTGTGTGTGTGTGTGTATGTGTATGTGTATGTGTATGTGTATGTGTATGTATATGTATATGTATATGTATATGTATGTATATATATATATATATTTATATTTATATATATGTATTTATGTATTTATGTATGTATGTATGTATGTATGTATGTATGTATGTATGTATGTATGTATGTATGTATGTATGTATGTATGTATGTATGTATATGTATATATCATAATTATTTCTGAGATTATATAGAGTAAAGCAGTATATAGCACCATGAGGAAAAGTTTATAATCATTTCCATTATACTTAATATTTCCTAAATATTTTAAAATACCTCATAATACCAAATAAGTTTTTAATATGTTGACTGGAAAATATACATTTTGCAAATCTTATTACAGACCCTAACAATAATATACTTGATTAACAGCAGATTCTCTGATTTCCTGCGACTGACTTCAATTTTTGTTTCCAGGGAGAGAGCTGACTGGAAAGATTATAGTTACTGTGTTTATATAAAAAGGAAAAATATCATGTTATTTATTGTTGTTGTTTTTTCTGAATCAATAGTGTGAAATTCATAATCTGAGTCCCCTATGATCAAGTTATCAGCATATGCAAAGATCTCTGAACTGTAATTAAGGAACTGCAACAATAAACAATAAATATGATAGACTGATATATATATATATATATATATATATATATTGTAATGCATAGGAAACACTGTAAGGTTGAGATACAATATCAAGGTCACGGCAAGCTGGCACTAATAATAACAATCGTATCTGCATGAGCTTATTAGATGGTGGATACAATAAGTCTTCCGCAAGAAATATAAAGTGAAGCAACGATATGAAAATTATTGAATAAGCAAGAACCATTTGACATCATATACTTCTCATGTATTACCACAATAAAGGATCTAAATTTCACATGAAGTTTTTTCTAACTTATAAAAATATGGAATATTATTCTTACAAGAGAGAGTAAAGAGATAGTCAATCATATAAATCTACTAAAAGCTGGGACATAAGTTGTCTAATTAGAAATTAATCACATTCTAGAAGACATTGAAGAATTATTAAAATGCTTTATGAAATACTTTGTTTTTTCCATTAGTAAAACATATAAATATATGAATTAAGGAACATTGATATTATATACAGTAAATTTCATTGTCATTCATAATAATATTGAAAAAAAGTATAAAAGAAACAATATATAACGTACATGTACGCTAAACTTATAAGCTTAAAATGCAGTTTATGCAAATATACAATTATTCAAGAAGCATTGAAACGTAACATAATTTGTAAGAGATTGCAGTTGTGTTTGTAACTTACTGCTGTAAGGTGCACAGACCTATAGATCTTATAGGTAGCACCTCCTCAAGTGGTACGAAGAGTTGGAGTCCTAATCGATTACTTATGGCACCAGTGGCCCAAACTCCAGGACAATCAATCATTACTTAGGTGCCTTAGTCCACTGAGCCATGGAGCATTCCTGCAAAAGGTACAAAGCCTGTAGTACCTGTCTACGATGGCAAAAATTCCTTTATATCTACATTATGATGACCTCCCTAATATACTAAAAGAGAAATGAGAGAATAATTTGTTATTCTCTAACAAAGCAGTAATAGATAAAACATCACAAGATTTGTTTGATGAAATGGATTTAATTCAACAGTAATAGTAATAATATGGAAATCAAAATTATTAATATTTTTGAAATTGTTTGGCACTTTGTAGTTAGACTATTTCAGGCAATAAATATCTTGGCTTAACTCTAACAAATCATGTAGAATATACAAACATTTATATGACAAAAAGTAAATTGTGTCTAAAAATTTCATGTCAGCAAAGATTAAACTAATGTAATATCTTGTAATTGTAGAGTCATGATATAAAGATAAAAAAATATATATTTCTTAAAACATCTGTATGAAAACCTTGATTTAAAAAAAAAAAAAAAAAAAAAAAAAAAAAAAAAATATATATATATATATATATATATATATATATATATATATATATATATATATATACTGCATAATAATACATACACCTTATTCATTCAATAACAAACTTACTATCTACTATTGCAATACTTTAATCATACTTCTGTATTGCATTTTAAATCATGTAAAGCAATGACAAATGACAAACTATGAACTATTGGAAAATTGAATTTTTTCTTACTATTAACATGTTACTGTACTTGTGTTTGCTTATTTCAACCTGTGCGACTGGAAGATGGCTATAATGATTTTGCATAGTAATAATGCTTAAGTTTCTGATTTCTCACTCACTTCCACTCTCACTTTCACTTAATCATTTTCACTCTCACATACTTACTTTCAATCTCTTACCTTCACTCACTCCCACTCTCATTTTTTCTTTCTCTCTCTCTCTTTCCAAAATTATACTAGTTAGAAATATATTTATTTTCATTATTATCATCATCACCATCATCATCATCATCTTCAGCAGCAGTAGCATATATAAGTATGTATTAGCGGATAAACCTTGTTTGTGCATTGTGGGTTTTTCTAAACCCGCAGCACGCACGCCATGTGGTGCAGCAGGTAGCGATCTCGACTCCTCGCCTAGACAAGGTCTATCTTGACGTGCGTTCAATTCTCTCGGCCAGAGGATGGTAACCCCTGCAATTTCTTGCACACAGGGGGTAGTTTAGAAGCACAATAATCAGACAAGCCACAATTTGACTTAAGTCACAAGAGTCTGCCACAACAAACACTAAAATATTATTTACCCAAACACACACACGGGGTAGTTTAGAAGTACAATACACAGCCTAGCCACAATTTGACTGAAGTTACTTGAGCCTGTCACAGCAAGCCCTAAATTATTATTGTTATTTATACACACGCTGTGTGGTATATATGTATAAATCAGAATAAATATACACATGTACGTATACATGTACCCGATATTCAGGCTTTCCCATACGAGGAACAAGTCAAAATTCGTAATTTTTAACCTTTAAGTTAAAGCAACAATGACTGAACAAGACCAAGGTGGTAACTCGTTTTGTACAGTTTTTGAAGTTCACTGAATCGAGGAAGCGTCCTATGCTCATGACTTGCACAGTCTCTCTAAAAAACTAACTGTTGGCAAGTTAAGGGAACTAGAACAAAGGGAGGGTCAAGTGAATCAAACAAATGCAAGAAAAGAGAAAGAGACAAATTCCTTTTCATATATTTGTGAAGGAAGTCAGATTGGACAGGATCGCACACTGGACTTTGGAATAATCACGTCGACGATGGAAAATGCAAATTGGTAATCTTAAGCTTATGTTCATGTGCGAAATGCGATGTACATGTGTTTCCAAGAGATAAAAAAATTACTTCAGAAATGTTCATACTGGTGGAGGAGAAATTGTCCATACATGTTGTATCACGTTTGACACAACGGAAACTTCTTTATTGCTAGTAAGAAAATAGAAAGTTTATTTTTGCGTTATTACCAATGTGTTTTTTTTTTCCTTTTTTTTCCAGCAAAACCAACAGCAGAATCATTTTTATTCAAACTAAAAATGTCATGCATTGAAGGGTTGATTCGAAAAGTGAAGGTGAGAATAGCATACATATTCCTAGAAGTAGAGAGTACAAGACGTCAGTGAAGGAGTTTGCAGGGAAAAGCGTGGCAGCTCTGGTGAGGTATGAAATTAATGGAATAAATCTTGAAAATTGAGGTATGCCAAAAGTTCCTCTAGAACAGGGGTTCCCAAACTGGGGTACATGTACCCCCAGGGGTACATTTGCACGTTTCAGGGGGTACATTTGGTCTGAAGGAAACAATTACTTGCACAATACATGGTGTTGTAATCTGCACTCAGATTGCACTTTTCTCATTTTCTTTGTGTTGATTAGCACCACCTTTATTGAAATTTCGAAGAATTGGTAGTGATCCATTTATGTTGAGTTAGTGCGATGCATTAAAATAAGAATACCTGAGTTTTGTTCATTAATGTTTTGGATAATAATAATAAAAAGGTATGTATTGTATGTGCTGGATCAAAATATCAGTTACCTTAGTAATTGCTTTATTTCTGTTTTCATCATTTAAGATGCCTATGCAATCTAAACATGCAGACTTAAATAATTAAAATATTAAAATGTCCTTTTTTACTATTAAGCTTAATTTTTAGTGTTAGGGGTACATGGGAACCTATAAAAAGCCTAAGGGGTACTGAGGAACAAAAAGTTTGGGAACCCCTGCTCTAGAAGTAGAGCACATTAGTGAGCGGGAGAATCTTGGCCGTCAAATGGTGAATGCAGATGAAGATGAAGAGAAGAAAAAAGAGGGAGAAGGAGAAAAGAAAGAAGGTAGTAAGGAGAGGGAATTTGAGGAATGGGATGGATAGTGTTACATGGTATATGAATTAGAACACCAGACAATTACTTTACTTGTTTTACCATTGAATGTAATGGTTGGAACGTCGGTAATAATGACAAAATTATATTTATTTTAACATTTTTTTTTTTATTAGAAATTACTTTTGCGATTTGTCATTCTATCGTCAGTTATTTCTTAATGCAAAGATTTTTTTTTATTCAACGAATCATAACCTATTTATCGTAGCTGTGATGATTTTGATTACAGTTTACATCCATTTTCTTGTATTTCTGATGAAGATATAGTTGAAACCCGTCAAATTAATATTCTACGCTGTTATGTTATTCATTATTATTCATGTAGTGAATTTCCCCTGGTTTCAGGCGGGTCTTCCTCTGACATTACGGTTATATTTAGAAAATCTACGGACTCATCTGCCCGGCAAAATGACGTGGTTTTCCTGTTTTCCTGTGTTTATGTATTTCTTTTTATTTTATAAGAATAAACCTGTGTTTTTATACCCTTTGACTTACCTTTCTCATTGGTCCGTGATCTACATCTACATTTACACCACTTCTATTACTTTTCTACTTACCTAATGTCCCATACCTACCTGGTCATATTCTTGCCTTTTTGCCTTCGACTAATTCACCTTAGGTTTTCCCGTTTTTCCTCACGGATCCCTTCTTTCACGTTTTCATTCTTTCCAGTCATGTATTTCTTTTATGTGCCCAATTTTGTATAGTTTTATTTTTTTATGTATTTTAAAAGTTATTTTGAACTCGCCATACCCTATTTAATAAACCAAACTAAATGCATCATGGGTAAAACATAACCAAGCGCGAGAAGCCACCAGTATAAAAGGTCAAGCCAGGTCGGTCAGCTGACTGGTGCTTCTCGAACTGTGGTGGGTTGCCTCTGTTGTAACAAGTAAATGTATGGTGTGTTGTCGTGTATATTGGATATGTTCAGAACGATTTGTGTGTAATAAACGTATAATAGGGATGCTCTTTTTATGTTGCCTTTTTAGTCAGCCAGTGATGTTATTTTTATTGTGACTACGGGATCACTTTCAAATCACCTGAGAGTCATTACCAAAATACGCCAAACCCATTGGAGATTACCTGTAGTTGGATAACACGGCTACCAAATTAACATATCTAACTCTACGGAGTTTGATTATCCACTACAAATCTTTTTTTTTTTTTTTTCTACGCTTATGAAGTTATGAATGTGTAAAATCCATAGAAGCAAAATTACATTGGATAGTGCAGTTACGTGGCACTGCTGTGTTAACATAAAAAAAAAAATAACATTCTAAGATAAGGCATGCTGAAAGGGAAGTAAAGTAAATTTTGTAATAAAAATAAACAAATGTGACTCAGAAAAAAAAATAAAGATAACAATATAGAAAATAGTTGTCTGTAAAGAAAGGGGATAATTATATGGAGGCTTATCTAAAAAAAAAAAAAAAAAATGGGTAACTATAATAGAAAATGAAATTGTGTTTGACCACACATATAATTCACCAATGCGTCATAATAATGACCTGGCATGTATAATTTATTGTACTCATAAAACCTTTATGGTAATCCCATGTTCGTCGGCAACGTTGGATTTTTTTTTTTTTTTTTTTTTTTATAAAATCCTTATATTATTATATTAGCTGAGATTTTTTATTTAATATGAAGAAACGAAAAGTAGTGTTTAATGGAGTAGAGAAAAAATCAATTAAAAATCTAACTGTAAACTGATGTACATTCCCAGAAAGGGGGTGGGGCAAACGTTTGGTACAGCGCATCAAATTGGGTGTTGTAAAGAGAAACAAGTTTTATCTGTCAATAGACAAATTTAGGCCATTGGAAAGGAAAGCTATAGTACTTTAGGTTCGACGCAATCCGTGTTTCTTTTTCTTTTTTAATAAAGAATAGAGCTCATTACTTTTATGTCATTAGTATATTTGTTAAGCCACAATCATTAGTTGGTTTTACAGGCAGATAACAATTATAATGAACGTATATAATAATGAAAATAAAAAGATAACCACATATACCCAAACAATAATTGAGAATATCAGATAAAATTGATTTAAAAAACCCGGATGTTGCCTTAAAATTACACCTAAAATGTCTTTATAACATGCTTGAGAGTGGAACTGGTACATTTCTATGCAAACCAAACTTGTACGGCAAGGAGCGTAGTTTTTACGTGGTATCTGGGACTGTTGCATTCTTGAAAATCCTTACATTGGCATACCAGTGCAGGTTTCGAACTTTGTGTGTGTGTGTGTGTGTGTGTGCGTGCGTGTTTGTGTTTGTGTGTGTGTGCGTGTGCGTGTGCGTGTGCGTGTGCGTCTGTGTGTGTGCGTGTGTGTGTGTGTGTGTGCGTGCGTGCGTTCGCGTGTGTGTGTGATTGATTTTACTTAATCTTGGTTTCGTGTACTATATAAAAAAAAAAAAACTCATTTTAAATGACAATTATTATTTTGTAATGACTTGC
>NC_061833.1:12649229-12656729 GCF_019202785.1 Penaeus chinensis
TCATCTCCTGTGGCAAAGTGAATTGGTTGCAGCTCAGCCGCTTCCTTGATGGGCAGGAATGCGTGATGGTAGTTTGCTGAGCTGCTTGTATGAGAGAACTGCCTGGCGAGTGCATTAGCGATGTCTCTAGGTGAATCTAAATTGTTACCCTCTTCTATGATGTTGTTAATTTTGAATGATGTTTTTTTCTTATTTATTTTATTGATAGTGGACCAAACCTCTGATATTTTGGTATTGCTATTTATTGTAGAGACAAAGCTCCGCCAGGAGTCTCTTTTTGCTTGTCTTATTACTCTACGAGCCCTAGCTCTTGCTTGTTTGTAATTGCAAAAGTTCTCATTAGTGATGTTATTTTGGAAAAGCCTGTAGGCCTTATTGCGTCGGCACAGCGCCCTGCGGCAATCTGGTGTCCACCATGGAACTCTATGCTTAACGCTATCTGTCGAAGTTTTAGGAATAGATAGCAAAGCTGCTTCTATAATCGAATTCTGAATATTGTTTACTTTATCATCAATGGTTTCTCCAACAAGTTCGAGCTTGACGCTCCTTGTGAAGGCGACCCAGTCTGCTTTTTTTACGTTAAATTTAGGCGCTGAAGGCGTTCTCACTGTGTCGCATGAATATTTAATCAAGATAGGAAGATGATCGCTTCCCAACGAGTCGTCAATGGTGTGCCACAGGCACTTGGCTGCTACTGATGATGAGACCAGTGATATGTCTATAAAGCTCAAATTCCCGGTATTATCGTCCACCCGCGTGGGACTACCATCATTCAGAAGGACTAAATCAGAATCGTTAATCAGCTTAACTACTTGCTCACCTCTACCATCCACCCGTAGGGAACCCCATAACGTATGATGAGCATTAAAATCACCTAAAATTACTTTATTTTGTGGCAGACGTTCCTGAAGAGCAAAAAGCTCATCATAGATTATCACTTTATCAGGCGGACAGTAAACTGAACATATAGCCAGATACGTGCCATTAATTTTTACTTTGCATGCGACAAACTCCAAAGTAGAATCAATAGTCACTTCTGTAAAAGGGAGGCTTTGGTGGATGTACATGGCGACTCCGCCTCCACCCCTACCCTCACGATCCTTCCGACATAAATGGTAGTTCCTGAGCGATACGACCTCGTCAGAGACGAGGTTTGTCAAATGAGTTTCTTGGAGAACTATAATATCGGGAGCATAGGACGAGGCTAATAATTTAAGGTCATTTACTTTAGATCTAATACTTCGACAGTTCCATTGTATAATGGTTGACGCGATGATTACGTTTTATGGGGTTTGGAAGTGCCTTGTCCACCTGTTTTTATTTTCTTTTTATGGGAGGGAGGCGCCTCCTCTCCCTCGCTTCCCGGGGACCTCTCACGGGATGGTTTGGAGACAGAAGCCTCCATGTCCTGCACCTCCTGGCGAGGGAGACGACTGACAGACTGCGACCTGCTTCTCTCTCGAGAAACCGATCGCGAACCAGACGAAGTCCTCACAGGAGTAGCCCGGACGGGGAGGTGCGCTCCGGACTGTGATTCGGTATCATCCTCCTTATGTTGTTTAGGCTGGGTTGATGCAGCCATTTGATCGACCAATTTTGTCAGTTGATAAACTTTAATATTTAATTCTTTAACGGTTTGTTTGAGTTCGGCAATTTCCTTATCCTTGGCTGCAAGCTGTTGACTGACATCACTTGCACTAGGGGTGTTGCTAGTTACCGCTGCAGCATAGGAAGTATCGGGTTTGTGTGTCAAACTTTCCACTTTCCTCTTAGCTTCAGTATAACTAACTTCATGCTTTCTCATATATGCCAATGTTTCAGTCTCCTTCTTCAGGATGCTGCACTCGGCAGATCCTGAATGATGGGGACCTTCACAGTTAGCACATTTAGAAACTTTGCTAGTACATGTGATGGTGTCATGGGCTTCAGCACATTTACGGCAAGTGAATTTAGAAGAATCTTTGTCAATACATCTTAATGAGGTGTGTCCGAATTTTTGGCATCTGTTACAATGCATTGGCTTTTGGACATAAGGTCTTACTTGTACACGTTCATAACCGACGTTGACATATTCAGGGATTTTATTCAAGGCAAAAGTCAAAAAACACAGTCCAGTTTTCGTTCGCACATTCCCGTCCTTCTTGGTCATACAATGAACGTCCACTACGTCTTGGTCCTTCATGCTCTCAAGAATTTCACTTTCATCCATCGTCCTCAAATCCCTGTGAAAGATTACTCCCTTACAGGTATTTGGGCCAATAGGAATAGTTACTTTTACTCGAAGATCATGAATTTGCGTCAGCTTAAGTAAATCCTTAATCTGGGAGTTGTATTGTACTTTAACAAGGAGGCTTCCATCTCGCAATTTTTTAACAAAATCAAAGTCGCCGTCCACTTGACCATCAAGGACCTTTTTGATGATAAAGGGGTTCACGTTCAAAAGCGACTGATTTTCATTCACGCATTTTACATTCGCGAACCTTGCATTCTGGGTGGGGATTGTGAAAAGTGGTCGTCTCGTCTTGTCATTAGTGGGGGTACCATTGTTCGTCATCAGATTTGTCTTAGAAGGGTCGTTAGTCGCCCCTCCTCCTTTAGGAGGAGAAGGGGTAGCCGGGGAGTCATTCATTCTGGGTATCGGACCAGGTCCGACCCCTCTGCTCAAAGTCGTAGTCCTGAAGGGACAAATAACCTCTTAACTGTTGTTATCAACCTAACTGCAATAGCTAAGAGAGTGGATCAGTATTTCGTCCTCTACCCCCTCAGTGGAAGCCTGGTTGCGTTCTCCAGTACCACAGAGGGATCGAGTTATGTGTGGGACACTTCCTTACCGCCGAACTTGCCTAGGCGAAGGACGGTAATTCAATGCCCACCCCCCAAGCGAATACGGGAGTTCCGAGGAACTCCGGTAGGCTCAGGAAAGTCACATTATAAAGGAAAAGATTTCAGGACCAAAGAAAAAGTGCGCCCAAATGACGCCCCAGACTACTGGGCCTCCTTACCCAGGGGTCAAAGCCACAAGGGCTACCCTGGTGTAGAAGAGAGCTGCGGGTCTGGGGTGGGGTGCTGACTACTACTACTGTAGCCTCGTGTCACCTGCAAAGCAAGAGCACTGAAGGTGCTGGCAAAGCACAAATGTTCTGCAATTACAGGATTTTACTTTATTTTAGTTACTTTAAGAACTCAGAAACAATAATGTCAGGCAAGACAAGAGGCCCCGGGCTCCAGGGTAGCTCAAGTGGCGCAAGACTTATTATTTATTGTTGCTGCGTTTAAACAAGGTGTTGTCTCATCAAGAGTTCGAACACGAGAGATCCCTATTCTCATCCGCTTTTCCTGGCTTATACCCAACGACCCAACAGCCCCTAATAGTCAAGCCGGCGCGCCAAAGACCTCAGCGATAGACTACGACAAAGAGAGAGATTGCGATGCCATAAAACGAACGTAAACTCGCAATAACGAATGGTTGTCGCGAGTGCCTTGTTGACTGCCAAGATTTGATGGAGGGAAAGAGGTTTGAGGAGGAGGAGGGTGGAGATGGAGAGGGAAGAAAACGATAATGATGATTATGGTGGTGAAGATGAAGAAGGATGAAAGTGATGATGATTATGGTGATGATTATGGTGGTGATAATGATATTGATGAAAATAATAATAACAACAATAATAATGATAATAATAATAATAATGTTAATAAGATTATGGTAATGAAATAATGATAATGATAATACATTCTCCCCAAAAAGTTTCAAATAAATAACTGGCTATGAATAGAGAACTTGATAATATCTAAATATACGTATATGTATATTTATTTATTTATTTATTTATATATATATATATATTACTTTGTATGTAAACCATTTACAAAAATACATAATTATATTGTTAGGGAAGAAGAGGAAGACGATGGTGACAAAATAAAACGGAAGCTGTAATTACCTTCGTGATAACCTAGACTTGATTAGAAAAAATGACAAGTGCTTCTTCGATTTCCAAACTTTAATGAGAAAAAGAGACTGTAGAAGTAAAAAGAGCGAGGATAATAAAGTGAGACAGAGAGAGTGCGAGACAGAAAGAGAGAGAGAAAGTGCTAGACAGAAAGAGTGGGAGAGAGACAGAGAGAGAGAGGGAGGGAAGTAGAGAGAGAAAGAGAGAATGCGAGAACCGACAGAGTGAGAGAGACGGAAGCAGAAACGGCGAAAGAGAGAGAAAGAGACGAAGGTCGAAAATAAACATCATCCATCCTCATCATTTCCCCCAAAGACAGCGTCCAGTCCCGCACACAGGGAAGGACTCCCGGACGAAGGAAAGATGGCGCTGTGTCCGAGGCTGTGATTGGCCGGTGCACCCTGTGCGATTCCTCTAGGTGGCTTCATTGATCTACAGAAGGGGTTGCATCTGCCACATGCCTCGGAGGCTGGGAATGGACGATCGGACCTTATTACGCTTATGGTGACTGTTAATTGACCCTTTTGTATGGCCGTATTACGGGGAAAGGAAAGCCGAGTCAGAACTTCGTTTGAAGTTTCAAGTTTATCTCTCTTTTTTCTTTGCATTTTTTCCTATCTTTCTTCTCCTGTAGAGGGAAAAGAGAGAAAGTAAGAAGTGTAGTAAAATGAGTGACACAACCTGAACAGGTCAGCATTTCGCACTGCAAAAGAAAATATATAAAAACTATACAGTGAAACGGCGTAACAAAAGAGCATCGAGCCACTGTAACGATATGGTCTAAGAAGAGCTTGTTTAGAAATCGAATACAAGTATTTATAGGTGAAAGCATTCGTGATCCATGGGCAAAAAAATAGTGTTTTGTTTTGAGTGCCGCTTCATCGCAAATCCTAATGTGTTGGGTGCAACTGAGTGGAATAAATTTCCCTAGGGCGTTTACAGTGAGTAAATTGTATTCCTTGATTGGATTTCTAATGCGAATATCAAAACTAAACAAAGCGAAAAAAAAATGTATGTGTGTGTGTGTGTGTGTGTGTGTGTGTGTGTGTGTGTGTGTGTGTGTGTGTGTGTGTGTGTGTGTGTGTGTGTGTGTGTGTGTGTGTGCGTGTGCACGAAATATCCTATAACACACACACAGGTATATATACACACATATAAACACACACGCACATATATATGTATATATGTGTATATATATATATTTATATTTAAATGTATGTATTTTAGTATGTGTAAATGTATTTATATGTGTGGTTGGTGTGTGTGTGTGTGTATATATATATATATATATATATATATATATATATATATATATGTATGTGTGTGTGTGTGTGTGTGTATTTATATGTGTGTATATATATATATGTAGATATATGTATATATACAATTATATTTATATATACACACATGCGCTATTTTTCACGTCCACTTTTCGAATTAATTTCTATTGCGAAGACTGATCTTTTTCGGTGGCAGTTCCGGTATCAAACCTCGTGATCGGAGGCGAGACAGGCCGTAAGCTCCGCCCACTAATATGACGTAATGGGAATGGCCGCGGTTGACGGCTAGCTGTCATTTTTTCGATTGGTACACGTTATTTTGTAATATAATATCCTTGATGATTTATTGAGATCTTAAGGTGGGTTGTAATGTGATACAGATACCCAGTATAAATACAATTTTGCATGATGATAACCGAGGCAGCTAAGATGGCTCTATAGATACTACTAAAAAATCAAGTATATTTTAGATTGCCAAGTACTTCATTCCACCAATTTTTCACTTTTTAATTTACTTGCTTCATCATATAGCGTATGTTGTAAATGTCTTAAATTTGAGGTTGCTTAAATATTTTAATATATATATATATATTATATATTTGTGTGTGTGTGTCTGTGTACAAGAAAGAACGAAAGAACAAATATATATAACTATATATATACATATATACATATATATTCGTAAATTTAACCCGTTCATTGCTATTTACTAGGCGGAGATCCTCTCTAACGATCAAATTACTAAGTCAGTAATTACCATCGATAAAAGATGACCCATTTCTCCAACGCTAATTGCTCAGTGCTAACTTTAATCTGATTGGGTCAATATGCTGACACGCTTCATGCACCATACTGAAGAAGTAAAGTATGCTTATTGTATATTATATGTCCATGGATCTTGCGATAGTTCTAGTAACAGGGTCGATGTCATATTAAATTATAATTTTTTATGTGTTTTACTTATCTAACTCATACAAATTCTTAAAATATGTTTTAAAAAATATAATTCATACTCAACGGGTGATATAATCATTAATCGTTAAAATCATTATTATTCAAAATCCTGTCATATCCTATTAACACCCAATAGTGATATTCATTCAAGATTCCGTATACATTGTCTTCCCATTAATATCTTCCATTCGACAGGAATTTGTGATGAAGTACCTATTTTTCCCCATCAGTGAATCAAAATCAGTTACGGGTAAACTCCTTGACTATCTCCTTTCATCTGTGGAAAAAAATGACGAAAGATCCTCATTAATGAATAAATAATGAGTCTGCAACAGATAACTATATAAAAAGAAAATCATGGGATTGAACAATATATTGGATTTCTTTTTAATTAAACCGTATTCTTTCGACGTCGATGTATGGTAACTTGGAATATTACCTAATATACACAAACTCATCTTCTATGGAAGCATTTTAAGAAAAGCAAACGTTACCGATTACCCTTTAAAAGTACCGCTAAGTCATCTACATGATCATCAGCTGTGTGACTACACCCTCACATCTTTAAACCATCATATTACTACAGTTAAGTCACCATAGCTGCAAACTTTCTCATATTTATGGTGCTGACACAGTTACCACCTTGATTACTGTATTTATACTGTATTCTCGTCGCTATACCCAACTATAATTATACATCATTGCACACTGCTTGCTTCAATATGCCATTTCCTGATGCCACTATATCATTACGGACTTGATCCACATTTATTTGCACTAGGTATTAACTATTGTACATTAGGTATGGTGTTGTTAACTATCGAAATAACAATACAAGCCTTTATTATTTACTTCTGACATGTATCCAACATTCTTACATTCACTCATGTCCTTTTTTTGAGTCTAAGTCAAAAAAAAAAAAAATTATGGCTTAAAAAAAAAGAAAAAAAAAAAAAAAAACATAAACCAGAAACCATTATCACACTTTTCCGCTACACCCATTTTGCTCACACTTTCCCTTCATACTACATCCCATATTTATTTCACTTTCCACTAACTCTTGTCATCATGTTTTCCTCACAGTTCCCCTCCCGTGAAATCAAACGTATGAACAAAAAAGCATTTTTTCACCAAGCAGAAGATAACATTGACGTAATTCTGTTTTTCCCTCACTCTCTTTCTTCTTTTCTTTAATTGTCTTTAGAATTATATGTTTGGGTGACGTTACTCATATTCACACAGATACACACACAGACACACGTACGCACACACACACACACACACACACACACACACACACACACACACACACACAC
>NC_061833.1:12661729-12664229 GCF_019202785.1 Penaeus chinensis
AATAATAATAGAAATAATGATAATGATAATAATAATAATAATGATAATAATGAAAATAATAATGATAATAATGATAATAATAATCATAATAACAAAAATAGTATTAGTTATAATAACTATTATCAATATTATGATTATTTTTCTCATCGTTAATATTGTTATTATCACGGTATTATAACAATAACAACAATAATAACGACACTTATGGTAAAGATAATAATGACTATCATAATAATAGCAACAAAAGTGACAACGATAATGATAATGATGATGATAACAATAATAAAAAAAAAAGCATTACTACTACTGCTATTACTACTACTAATGCTCATGATATTGATAATGATAATTATTATGATAATAATGACGATGATAATAATAATAATAATGATGATAATACTAATAATAATAATAATAATAATAATGATTGTAATGATAATAGTAATAATAGTACTAATAATGATAATAAAATTACGATAATAGTAACGACAAGAACAACAACAACAATAATAATAATGATAATAATAATAACAATAGTAATAATGATAATGATAATGATGTAGATGACAACAATTAATATAATAAAAGTAAAAACTATTGATAAGATATTAATCATAAAGCTAATAAGGATAATTATATAATTATAGTAATAATAATGATAATAATGATAATAACGATAACAACACCACAACAACAATAACAACAATAACAATAAAAATTATAATAATAACAACAACATTGGCAACAAGAACAAGAGCAACAATAACAACAATAATGGTAATAATGATAATGATAATAGTAATAATAATAATAATAATGATAAAAATAATAATAGTAATAAAAACAACAACAACAATAATAATAATAATAATAGTAATAATAATAATAATAATAATAATAATAATAATAATAACAATATTAATGATAGCAACAACAACAATGATAACAATAATAACAATAATAATATTAACACCAACAACAATAGTAATATTAATAATGATATTGATAATAACAATATTAATCATATAGCTAATAATTATAGTAATTATAATAATAATGATAACAATGACAACACAACAACATCAACAACAATAATAAGGCTAATAATTATAATGATAAGGATGATAATAATAAAAAATCATAATAGTAATAATAATAGTAATAATAATGATGATGATAATAATAATAATAATAATAATAATGTTAACAATATCAATACTGCTAATAGTAATAATAATAACAACAGTAATCGATAAAAAACGATATCAATAATAAAACTAATAATCATAGTAATAATACTAGTAATGATAACACTAGCAACATAGCAACAACAACAACAACAGTAATAATAATAATAGTAATATAACATCAATATCAATATCAATGAAATCAATAACATAACTAATGATAATAACAATAATGAAAATAAAGACTTCATTGATGCCATCATTATCGGTATCGCTGTTATCATCAGAGAAATAATAATAATAACAAATAAGAAGAAAAGAGAGAGACAGAGAGAACGAAGGAAGAATACCGTGAGACCTAAAGTAAATAAATCAATGAATTAATAAAATCCGTAGATTAAGCCATATCAGAATGAATGATAACATTTTCACCCTAATTAGCCAAAGTCTTCTGAGATATGAACCAAGCGGGTGAGGGGAAGGGTCGAAAAGTGAGGGAGAAATGATACCAGATGCACCCCGGTTGTGACCACGGCTGTTGCGGAGTCTTAAAGATGACTATACTGTAGGTTAGGAGAGTGTGGTCCTCCTACCGTGGTATCATTTGAAGTAGGCGAGGAAACACCCCGTTATAATGTAGTGGTTGGTTTTTATAGAATAACAGAAGTATGTGATTCTCTGTTATCTTTTCTTCGTCTTCTTCTTCTTCTTTGCGTTTTAGAAATGTCGGCAAAATGGTAAAATGCTCGGAGGATGAAAATGCTTTTATTATTATTCTTTAAAGGTGGTGGGTCAGTTTTAGGAGGGGTTGAGTGAGCGAATAGCACATACAATACCAATCCGGTGCTAAAAGGATTGATACCAGTAACACATATGCTTGTGGTGGCTTATGTACAGTGTCTCTTCTCACACAAGCTTACAGGTGGCAGTGAAATTCAAACAGACCAACACATTCTAGGTATAAAATCTCACTTCACACACACTCTTGCCCTTTTTTGCCCGAGTAATGTTATGTTATGCCGTGTAGAAAGGAAGACCATCATAAATATAAAGATGACAAGTTGTATAAACTTGTCGGTTGCAACCATGGGCGTTGTCAACCCAAAGTACCGCGGCCACACACCCTCCCACCATCCCCTTGGCACCGACAAAAGGAGTCAAGAAATTAATAGAATAATCTTATCTTTTACGGTTATTTGAATATCCTCTATACATAGGATGGAAAGATATACATTGCCTCTAACCATGTAATGATATGAGGCAAGGAAAATGGCTAAAATGGGAGTTAAAGTGGTACTTGGCATCCCGTCGCG
>NC_061833.1:12676729-12686729 GCF_019202785.1 Penaeus chinensis
ATGCAATGTGTACTAATCATAAATGTGCACTGAACTCATCTCGCTGTCATGTTTGCAGTTCGAATTTAAAAATAATTATAAAGGGATATATACATATATATATATATATATATATTAAGAAATACGTCACATATCTCACATAGTAAGTGCATGTTATATATTGCATTATAGCATTACAAAATGTTATATACTGTATGCTATATGCACTACAAGAAGGAAGCGCAGAGCATGCTATCATGAAGGATATATCAAATAAGTACGTATCATATACTACATTTTAGCAATACAACATGTTATATAATATAGTATATAAAATATAGCATATTAAGCTATATGCTTCTAAACAAGGAAGCACAAAACTGGCTGGACTCTAAACAGATGATATATCAATCTGATGCTTCAACTCACTCAGCATGAACACGAACACAAGGTCGTCCTTTTAACACCATTCTGTGCACATAGCAACAGCAGTCACCGGGTACACACGCACGCGCGCGCGCACTCAGAGAAAATAATCTACAGGGAAAAAAAGAGGCAACAATATTATTAGCTCTCGTCTTGCCAAGGAAAATAACTTTCCCTTGGCAGTCCTTATATTGAAAACCCATCAAACCTGAAGCACGAAATTTCGAACTAGTTTTACATTGTGTGGAACGTCAGAAAGAAAAAATAAATATATTTACAATTCGCACAAGTGGCCTGTGTAAAGAAAGAAAGAAAAGACTACTCTTCCTTTTTTTTTTTTTTTTCATTTGTTCTTTTGTTCAGTCTCGAGGATAAATAGTATGAGAGTAGTTTGAGCTATATGTCTGAAGGAAGTCTTGAAATATGGCTTTTGTCTCGTACGTTTGTCTTGGCTGTCCGGCCGCCTCTCTGCATCTCGCTTTATCTATCTATCATTATCTATCATCTCAAGGTTGGTCTCTTGCCCATGTTAATTTCGGTGTTGCAGAGCTTTCACTTAGTATCCACGGCAGTTACTTGGTAATATGTGCTAAAGGGTGTTTTGATTGATAGAAACCAGTAGGTAAGTAGAAAGGAAGATAGAGAATTGGATAGGTACAAGTCGATAACGATTTTTATATTTAGGCCTATCCATAGAGCTACAAAAATACACACGTGCATATATACATACACGTGTGTGTGTGTGTGTGTGTGTGTGTGTGTGTGTGTGTGTGTGTGTGTGTGTGTGTGTGTGTGTGTGTGTGCAATGCAATGCATATAGGGAAAGAGAGAGATGGATAGAAATATCCGAAGTCAGACTGATAAATATGAGTTAATAAACAGATAAATAAGCAGAAGAACAGAAAAGCACGTGTCTATACCGAACCTTTTTGCTAACGTTTTTTTCTTACTTTTGCAAGTAAAGAGATGAGCAAGCACATTGACAAAAAGAATTCGAAATCCTTTTTTTTTTCTTCTTTTTTTACATTTTTTTTTTTTTTAAATCATCGGATTTTCGTCTCACTTCCCCTTTTTATGAAACATGGCAATAATTTTTTTTCTCTCTTCAAAAGTTTTACAGAATCTTGAATTCCTTTTGAAATGTGCTAATTTAATTACTAGAAAACTGCACTGACTTTTAATTATCAATTTTCACACATGAAATTGCCGAACACAACGAACAAAGAAATAGATACTTAGTAACGAAATAGATAACTAACTACATAGAAACTAAAGAGAAACTAAGTAGATAACTAATTAGATAACTAAAAAGACACTAAATAACTAAACTAAATAGATAACTGAATAGAAACTAAATAGATAACTAAATAGAAACTAAAACTAAATAGATAACTAAATAGAAACTAAATAGATAACTAACTAAATAGATAAATAAACACTGAATTCAAAAATAATCTTTGACTGTTCACTTCATTAGGAGAGAAACTTGGGAACGTCAAAATCCCAGCGGGAACTTTTGTAATTGGGTAACTATATATATACGCTGCCAGTATACTCTTTTTTTCTAAATATGTGATAGGGACAACGGACATATTTATTGTCATTGTTATTATTATTATCCCTGGTATTGTTATTGCTAGAAGTAGTGTTGTTTTTGTTCTTATCATTATTTATTATTTTTTCATTGTTATTGCTATTATTATTATTATTACTGTTATTATTATTACTAATATTTTTGTTTTATTATCATTATTTTTGTCATCACCATCACCATCATCATCATTATTACCAGTATTATTATTATCCTTACTGTTTTTACTAATCATCTTCATCACCATCTGATCTCGTATGATAAGTACGTAAATGCTAACGTTCTCAGCCCTATCTGCTGAATAAAAATGAAAAGCATAGTTACTCATATCCAACCGCATCCAGTTTTCATCCGGGCATTAGTAATTCCAGATTGAATCAGGGATCAGAACGAGAGTGACAAAAGACGATCGCGTAGGCTGGGGGGGACCTTCGCCAGAGCGTGGGAAAAGGTGTTAAGTCTCTTGACAAGGAATCGGAAGGTGGAAAGAGGGGATTTGGTGATTGTGTCAGGGGCTGGAAGCCAGCCAATCACGAGAGAGATGGGAAAGGCCTCCGTCAATGGGCGGGGTAGAAACCTCAATATATCTTGCGTGAAAGAGAGGACGAGGGGAAGATGAAGAGAGGAGGAGAGAGAAAGGGAGAGGAGGAGAGAGAAGGAGAAGGGTGTGAGGAGGAGAGAGGAAGAGTGGGGAGATGAATAGCGTCGAGAGAAGGGTGAGAGAAGGAGAGGGTGAAGGAAAGATGAAGAGAGGAGGAGAGGGAAAGGGAGAAGTCAGGGGAAATGAGAAAGCGTTGTCTTTCTGTATAGATATATAGATAGATACAGAGATACAGAGATACTAAGTATGCGTATATGTAGACGTTGAATACTAATCAACCAAGCAACAACCATTATGAAAAAATATATTAGCTTATTTTGCCAAACAAACAAGCAAACAGCGTGAATTCCCAGAGTAAACTGACACACGAAGAACTAAAGACACACGAACTCGCAAAGAAAGAGGATAAAATATAACAAACCAGTTAAAGAGATAAATGATTCATAGACAAATAATCAAATAAATAAACCAAAAAACTCATTTAAAATTAAACAAACAATAACTCAACAATTTCCGACGAAAAAGCTGATTACAATTAAATTAATGAATAGGGAGATAAATATAGAGTGGAAGATACACAACTTCCTTTAGGCTCGTTGTCCCTATTCCTCCTTTATAGTAATTCAAGTTCGCATGTATAGAAAACGAGGATTTTAAGCAAGAATTCACATTGCATTAATTTCCCTTGCAATTCGATACTGTGCAACATTCCCAGATGCCACAGTAGGAGTTAGTCTGAGTTATTCCCAAATTCCCGAATTGAGAGTAAATCTGAGTAATTCCCAGATTCCCGAAGTAAGAATAAGTCTGAGTAATTCTCATATTCCCACAGCGACAGCAAATCTGAGTAATTCCCAGCCTATTCCTATTAGAGTAATTAAAGATGTAAAAGCAAGAATCGTGATGAACGAGGTTAAGGCGGAGAGAGAGGAACGCCCAACATTATACGAACAATACAGACGATGTTGCAACATGCCTTGCAATTGCAGACCCTTGGTTTCTGAAGAAAGAACGGAAGATCGCGGAAGAAGGTTTTTAAATACAAATACATTCACCAGCAGTATGGAATAAGAAAATAAAACACAACACACTAAAAGAAACAAGAACATGAAACAGAACGTAGAGAAAGAAAGAAAGAAACTAATACCTTTGCTACAAATACAAACAGAAATAATTTCCTCCCAAGTTTGGGACTACCGGAACTACAGGAAAAGTTGGAGAGGAAATTGCTCCCTTTTGCCATTGCACCAACGGACAGCCGTGTTTATGTGGCTCTCCAACATAATTCGGCCGCGCCTTATGGCTGAATGTATACGGGAGAGAGTCAGCACAGCAGTGGCGCCAGATTCTACTGTTTATTCAAAATTCTTCTGAGAAATGGGACAAAGAGGGAGAGCTGTGGTGGGTCTGTATAGCATGCTTTGAGAACCGTGCTTTTTGGCAAGAGACAAATTTTCCTCATAGATATTATTCATAATTCTGTCTCTTGTGATGTTAGATATTTTCATGGTTCGCCTTTTTGGTTATATTGGCCATTTGTATCCATTGTTGTTTTCTTGTTGATGCTACTATGGCTACTAATGTTTTACTTCTTATCATTATTATATTCATCTTTATCTTTATCTTTATCTTCATTTTCATCTTCATCTTCATTTTCATCATCATCATCATCTGCACCGCCACCATTATCCTCACCCCCAACTCGCTCTTATTATTAACGCCTGTTAATTATCAACAATTAAAACAAAATCATATTTATATCATGTTATATCTCCACCTGTGAAGAACGCACTACACATGCCCTTTCATACACCCTGGAATGTGTCGTTATTTAGTTAGTGGCTCGTGGACATATATGGTTCTTAATAATTGACCTGGGGACCACACGCCATGGTCGCGGTCGTGGCAGAAAATCAGGTCACCAAATAGAAAACGAAATCAGGGAAAGTCACAGAAACAAGATTATGAACGAGGGGTTGATGTACTTAGTCTCTTAGTGAAATTGTGGCTAAGAGTATTATTGTGTCTTGACCTCAATATGAGTGATATTGATATGTCCTACTTACTGTACTAAGGTGGGAATATATATATATATATATATGTATATGTATATATATATATATATATATATATATATATATATATATATATATATATATATATGTGTATATATATATATATATATATATATATATATATATATATATATATATATATATATATATATATATGTATATATATATGTATATATATATATATATATATATATATATATGTATATATATATATATATATATATATATATATATATGTATATATATATATGTATATATATATATGTATATATATATATAAATATATATATATGTATATATATATATTATGTGCCCGCGTCATCCTTTTTTGAAGATGAGTTTGAAATGGGTGTAATCTTTTTTCTTTTTTTTTTACTTTGTTCTAATTACATTTTTTTTTTTTTTTTTTTTTTTTACTTTGTACTAGTTACACAAATATTTATTTTTTGCTTTGTTCCAGTCATCAAAATCTTTCATTTCCCTCTCACTGAAATCTGTTAACATCTCCAGTTCTTCATTTCGTTCCCACAACTCTCCCTCATCTCTCTGTCTCTCTTACCTCACTAACTTTGCGCTCCTGTGTTCAAGATGACCTTCTGACCTTCATCTCTGCATTTTGAGCCTCCGCTAACCCCCACGTTATCACTCTCTTTTCTTTGTCTCTCATTCTCTTTTCTTCTCTGTCTCTGAGTCAGGGAGGAAAGCGGTGAAGAAGAGACAACAACAATAACAAATAAGAACGACAACAACAATAACAAAAACACAGGAACAATAACAACAACACTGACAACAGCAATTAACAAAATATAATAACAATAAAAAAGAGCGACGACAAAAACGACAATAAACAACAGAACGAAAATAAAGAAAAAAAACGAAACGATCAAGGACGACGAAATAAACAAAAACACTGGAAAGAGAAAGAAAAAGAGAAAAGGGAAAATAATAAAGAAAAAATAAACACCAAAAATACATATTATTTAGACTCCTTCACCCTTCTTTATTAAAGGCTCATTTTCAGCTAACAGATGTCAAAATTATGTTTCCTGAAGAGCTTTTAGTTAATTTTATTCATGGTATCTATTTCCTTTTACGTATTGCTATTATTGTTGATGTTATTATGATAATAACTATTAGAACAATAGTGGCCATGGTCCTCATTGTTACTAATGTTATTTTGCTGTTGTTTTGTTATTGTTATTTTCATTATCTTATTGTTATCATTGCCATTACTATTATTAGCATCATTATTATTATTCTCCATTTCCATTTTGTTCTTCATCGTCCACCCTCATCAATTATCAGTTATTATTCATTTCTCACGTTCTTTCTCTCAGTTTCTGTCATTTTCTTTTATCTTTTTTTTTCCTTTTCTTTTTTTTCAACTTCTTATCTTTTCAAATTTCTTTGTCTCCATTTTCTTTTCCTTCTTTTTTCTCATTCTTCCTTCTTCCTTTTTCTCCCTTTCTCTTTTTCTCTCAAATCGAAAAGGGTAAAATCATCGAGTAGGATCATCAAGTAGGATCATCGAGTAGGATCATCGAGTAAGATCATCGAGTAGGATCATCGAGTGGGATCATCACGTAGGATCATCAAGTAGGATCATCGAGTAGGATCGTGGGATGAGTCATCGAGTAGGATCATCGAGTGGGATCATCACGTAGGATCATCAAGTAGGATTATCGATAGGGATCGTGGCATGGGTCATTGAGTGGGATCATCGAGTAGGGTCGTGGCATTGGTCATCAAGTAGAATCATCAAGTAGGATCATCAAGTAGGATCATTGAGTAGGATTGTGGCATGAGTCACCGAGTAGGTATCGTGGCATGGGTCATCAAGTAGAATCATCGAGTAGGATCGTGGCATGGGTCATCATGTAGGATTGTAGCATGGGTCATCGAGTAGGATCATCGAGTAGGATCATTGAGTTGGGTCGTGGCATGGGTCATCAAGTAGGATCATTGAGTAGGATCATCGAATAGGATCATCGAGTAGGATCATCGAGTAGGATCACCGATTAGGATCATCAAGTGGGATCACTGAGTAGGATCATCATGGCATGGGTCATCAAGTAGAATCATTGAGTAGGATCGTGGCATGGGTCATCATATAGGATCGTGGCATGGATCATCGAGTAGTGTCGTTGCATGGGTCATCGAGTAGGATCATCAAGTGGGATTACCGAGTAGAATCATCAAGTAGGATCATCGAGTAGGATCATTCAGTAAGATCATTGAGTAGGATCAATGAGTAAGATCATCATGGCATGGGTCATCAAGTAGAATCATTGAGTAGGATCGTGGCATGGGTCATCGTGTAGGATCATGGCATGGGTCATTGAGTAGGATCATCGAGTAGGATCACCAAGTGGGATCGCGGCATGGGTAATCAAGTAGGATCATCGAGTAGGGTTGTAGAATGGGTCATCGAGTAGGATCATCATGTGGCATGGGTTATTGAGTAGGATCATCGAGTAGGGTCGTGGCTCATCGAGGATCATCTAGTAGGATCATGGTATAGGTCATCGAGTAAGATCATCGAGTAGGAACATCAAGTAGGATCATAGAGTAGAATCATCAAGTAGGATCCTCGAGTAGGATCATCAAGAAGAATCAACAAGTAGGATCATCAAGTAGGTTCATCGCGTAAGATCATGGCATGGGTGATCAAGCAGGATCATCGAGTAGGGTTGTAGCATAGGTCATTGAGTAAGATCATCGAATAGGATCATCTAGTAGGATCATCAAGTAAGATCACCGATTAGGATCGTGGCATGGGTTATCGAGTAGGATCATCAAATAGGGTCGTGGCATGTGTCATCCGGTAGGATCATCAAGTAGGATTATCGAGGAGGATCATTCAGTAAGATCATCGAGTAGGATCACTGAGTATGATCATCATGGCATGGGTCATCAAGTAGAATCATCGAGTAGGATCGTGGCATGGGTCATCATGTAGGATCGTGGCATGGATCATCGAGTAGGGTAATTTCATGGGTCATCGAGTAGGATCATCGAGTAGGATCACAAAATGGGATCGTGGCATGGGTCATCAAGGAGGATCATCGAGTAGGGTTGTAGAATGGGTCATCGAGTAGGATCACCAAGTGGGATCGTGGCATGGGTCATCAAGTAGGATCATCGAGTAGGGTTGTAGAATGGGTCATCGAGTAGGATCATCGATTAGGATTGTGGCATGGGTCATTGAGTAGGATCATCGAGTAGGATCATCGAGTACGATCATCTAGTAGGATCATGGCATAGGTCATCGAGTAAGATCATCGAGTAGGATCATCGAGTAGGATCATCGAGTAAGATCATCAAGTAGGATCCTCAAGTAGGATCATCGAGAAGAATCATCGAGTAGGATCACAGCATAGGATCTTTGAGTAGGATCATCGAGTAGGATCATCGAGTAGGATCATCAAGTAGGATCATCGAGTAGGATCATCGAGTAGGATCGCGGCATAGGATCTTTGAGTAGGATCATCGAGTAGGATCATCGAGTAGGATCATCAAGTAGGATCATCGAGTAGGATCATCGAGAAGAATCATCGAGTAGGATCATCGAGTAGGATCATCGAGTAGGATCATCAAGTTGGATCATTGTGTAGGATCATTGAGTAGGATCATGTCATAGGTCATCAAGTAGGATCATCGAGTAGGGTTGTAGAATGGGTCATCGAGTAGGATCATCGATTAGGATTGTGGCATGGGTCATTGAGTAGGATCATCAAGTAGTATCATCGAGTAGGATCATCAAGTAGGATCATCAAGTAGGATCATCAAGTAGGATCATCGAGTAGGATCATCAAGTAGGATCATCAAGTTGGATCATCGAGTGGGATCGTGGCATGGGTCATCGAGTAGGATCACCGAGAGGGATCATGGTATGGGTCATTGAGTGGGATCATCGAGTAGGGTCATCGAGTAGGATCATTGAATAGGATCATCAAGTAGGATCATCAAGTAGGTTGTGGCATGGGTCATCGAGTAGGAACATCAAGTAGGGTTGTGATACGGGCATCGAGTAGGGTCGTGGCATGGGTCATTGAGTAGGATCCTCAAATTGGGTCGTGGCATAGATCATTGAGTAGGATCATCAAGTATGGGTAATTGAGTAGGGTAGTGGTATGGGTCATTGAGTAGGGTCGTGGCATGGGTCATCGAGTAGGAACATCAAGTAGGGTCGTGGCATGGGTCATTGAGTAGGGTCGTGGCATGGGTCATCGAGTAGGATCATCAAGTAGGGTCGTGGCATGGGTCATTGAGTAGGGTCGTGGCATGGGTCATCGAGTAGGAACATCAAGTAGGGTCGTGGCATGGGTCATTGAGTAGGATCATCAAGTAGGGTCGTGGCATGGGTCATCGAGTAGGGTCGTGGCATGGGTCATTGAGTAGGATCATTGAGTAGGATCGTGGCATGGGTCATCGAGTAGGGTCATGGCATGGGTCATCGAGTAAGGTCGTTGCATGGGTCATTGAGTAGGGTCGTGGCATGGGTCACTGAGTAGGATCATCGAGTAGGGTCGTGGCTTGAGGATCATGGCAGCGTTGAGTTGTGACAGGGTCGTCTAGGTAGAAGAAGCTCATAGCAGGGTCGTTGAAGAGGTCGTAGAAGGTCGTGACAGGGTCGCCAACTAGGGTCGTAGAAAGTCGTGGCAGGGCCGTCGAGGAAGGTCAAAGCACCGTCGAGTCGTGTGAGGGTCGTTGACAGGCTTGTCAGATAGATCGAAAAAAGGGCGTTGCAGGGTCATCGTTGAAAAAGGTCGTAGCAATGTCGTGGAAGGTCGTGGTGACGTCACAGCGAGCGAGAAGTCTTGGCGCTTGATGGCCGCACGTTCCTCGAGCGAATGTTTGCGGTTCATCTTGGATTTTTCTCCCGCTTTCTGGCGCTTTTAAGAGACACAAGAAGATGAAAAAAGAAAAGAAATAAAATATAATGAAAAAGAGAGAAATAGGGAAATAAAAAGCGGATTTTCTCTTTTCAGCTGGACAAAATTGGCTTATGTGTATGTATGTGTTAATTTTTGTTTATTATGATGTTTGGCAACGTTTGAATGTTTTTTTCTTTTTTTCTTTAGTTTGTATTTGTTTGTTTTTTGTATGTGTATGCGTGTTTAAAAGTTTTCGTTCTATTATATTTTTTGTATATGCGGTGTTTGATAAAGATATTTGTTTGGTATCCATGTATTGTTCTGTGTGTGTATGTGTTTGTATTCTCATTTGCTTCCATGTGTTGTGTGTGTGTGTGTGCGTATTAATGTGTATGTTTATACAATTTTCTTTTTAAACCCTCTCCCTCCTACCGAACGAGGATATCACAAT